>NC_084738.1:41924563-42024563 GCF_033978785.1 Entelurus aequoreus | reverse complement strand
ATTTCGAACATGCATACGATACAATGTAATGCATCACACATTTCCAGTTGTTTCATTACAGCACATCCGAAAAGGAGTAGGAAGAAGCAGAACTTATTTAAAGGCCTACTGAAACCCACTACTACCGACCACGCAGTCTGATAGTTTATATATCAATGATGAAATCTTAACATTGCAACACATGCCAATACTGCTGGGTTAACTTATAAAGTGCAATTTTAAATTTCCCGCGAAACTTCCGGTTGAAAACGTCTATGTATG
Source organism: Entelurus aequoreus (assembly GCF_033978785.1). Lineage (NCBI taxonomy): Eukaryota > Metazoa > Chordata > Actinopteri > Syngnathiformes > Syngnathidae > Entelurus > Entelurus aequoreus. The sequence goes on along the minus strand of NC_084738.1, from coordinate 42,024,302 downwards.
ATGACGTTTGCGCGTGATGTCGATGGTTGAAACTGAAGTATTCGGACACATTGTATCACAATACAAACAGCTCTGTTTTCATCGCAAAATTCCACAGTATTCTGGACATCTGTGTTGGTGAATCTTTTGCAATTTGTTTAATGAACAATGAAGACTGCAAAGAAGAAAGCTGAAGGTGGGATCAGTGTATTAGCGGCTGGCTGCAGCAACACAACCAGGAGGACTTTGACTTGGATAGCAGACGCGCTAACCGACGCTAGCCTCTGACCGCATCGATGATCGGGTGAAGTCCTTTGTCGCGCCGCCGATCGCTGGAACGCAGGTGAGCACGGGTGTTGATGAGCAGATGAGGGCTGGCGTAGGTGGAGCGCTAATGTTTTTTATCATAGCTCTGACGAGGTCCCGTAGCTAAGTTAGCTTCAATGGTGTCGTTAGCAACAGCATTGCTAAGCTTCGACAGGCGGCACAGCATTAACCGTGTAGTTACGGGTCCAGTGTTTGGTTCAGTGTCTCCTGATAGTAGTATTGTTGATCTGCTGTCTATCCTTCCAGTCAGGGGCTTATTTCTTTTGTTTCTATCTGCATTTAAGCACGATGCTATCACGTTAGCTCCGTAGCTAAAGTGCTTCACCAATGTATTGTCGTGGAGATAAAAGTCACTGTGAATGTCCATTTCGCGTTCTCGACTCTCATTTTCAAGAGGATATAGTATCCGAGGTGGTTTAAAATACAAATCCGTGATCCACAATAGAAAAAGGAGAAAGTGTGGAAGTTACGGTCAGAGCGAAAAAAGATACGTTCTGCACTGCACTCTAGTCCTTCACTCTCACGTTCCTCATCCACAAATCTTTCATCCTCGCTCAAATTAATGGTGTAATCGTCACTTTCTCGGTCCGAATCGCTCTCGCTGCTGGTGTAAACAATGGGGAAATGTGAGGAGCCTTTCAACCTGCGACGTCACGCTACTTCCGGTACAGGCAAGGCTTTTTTTATCAGCGACCAAAAGTTGCGAACTTTATCGTCGATGTTCTCTACTAAATCCTTTCAGCAAAAATATGGCAATATCGCGAAATGATCAAGTATGACACATAGAATGGATCTGCTATCACCGTTTAACTAAAAAAAAAATCATTTCATTAGGCCTTTATTCCTACCCATTTTCATACCATAGCAATTGTATCCAATTTCCTTGTGCTTTGTAACAGAACAGTGAACAAATAAATACATAATATACCATAATAAGCAAACAAATATTACATATATAAATAATCTTTGTCTCAATGAAAAAAAGAAAGGGTTCAAGATGTTCATCATAATTCTTGTTCTGTGTACTTTGTGAACACTTGTAGTTTGAACAGTCTCTTAAACTGATATTACTTTGCAAAACCAGGCCCATTTTTTACGAAACTTTATGCGTATGACAGAAACCTTGTCCCGAAAAGGTCCACATGATACACGCCTTATTTACCCAAAGTAGTTTTTTGATTGAAAACATTTTCAGTCAAAGCTTTCTCCAACTCAAAGCGTGTTTTAAAATGTGAAAAAGCTGTGTGACGAACTTCATGAAAACACTGCGTAATAGCGTACGATTCATTTTCTCCAGCTAAACCTGTTGAAGGTGTATTAGTTATGCGTTGATAAAGATTGATGGATTTCTAAAGAACCTATTATGTGCTACAGTTGAACAATTAAAACATGGCTGCAAATGTAGCACTTTAGGGTTTTGTTGCTCGTGGAAACTTTGCCGTTTTTTTCCATGGCAGCACCCTGGAGAGCAATTCAAAACAAATAGTGTGTTTTGAAGCAAGCGCTCGTTTTATGACCCCACTGGCGCTGAAGCTACTGGGGAGGAGACTTCTCTCAGGAGTGGAAAACGTCATTAATGCGTTCATTAGGAATACAGCTAGCCAATGACGACTCTTTTATTTTATTTTTTTATTTTTTTTACACTTATCACTAAATTCTCAACTGCATCCTTTTGTTTTAATGCGATGCCTTCATTAAACAAGCCAGGCGAGTCTCGGCGGGGTGCTCCTACAGGCTGAGGGATCCTCTAAACGTTTGAGGAAATGAAGCTACGGTCCTTTTTGTGCTTGTTTAATAAAACAGTAAGGCTTTTGGTACTGTATGATCATTTATTTAGAGCGTACTCTGCTAACTTCTTCTGCGTAATGGCTAAGTTAGCACGTTGTAGCACTGGTTGCAGTACTTGACACCAGTAATAAACTTATAGTGTATGTGCCACCACACCAAAAATGATCCCGGGCGCGGCCACCGCTGCTGTTCACTGCTCCCCTCACCGCCTATGGGGTGAGGGGAGCAGGAACCGAGCTATGGGGCGGTATAGCTCGGTTGGTAGAGCGGCCGTGCCAGCAACTTGAGGGTTCCAGGTTCGATCCCCGCTTCCGCCATCCTAGTCACTGCCGTTGTGTCCTTGGGCAAGACACTTTACCCACCTTCTCCCAGTGCCACCCACACTGGTTTAAATGTAACTTAGATATTGGGTTTCACTATGTAAAGCGCTTTGAGTCACTAGAGAAAAGCGCTATATAAATATAATTCACTTCACTTCACTTCACTATGGGGTGAGGGTGATGGGTCAAAGGCAGGGGATAATCTCTCCACACCTAGTGTGTGTGTGTGACAATCATTGGTACTTCAACACATATATTAGTCAAAAGTTTAAAATTGTTGCCAGCATCTTTCTTTTGTCGATACCTCAACAAATCAAACAAGATTGAGGCACTTACTTGTGATGTTTAAATATCATAGTAAACATTTAGTCATCTTTAAAATGTCATCTGATGTACTCCAACTATTTTGATTATTGTCACTATTAATCGGATGATCACTCGTCTTATTTTTTTCAACCCTTGTGCACCCCTTAGGGCCCAAAACAGGCATTGCATGTTTTACTATTTAATCCATCCATCCATCCATTTTCTACCGCTTGTCCCTTACGGGGTTGCTGGAGCCTATCTCAGCTGCATTCGGGCAGAAGGCGGGGTACACCCTGGACAAGTTGCCACCTCATCAAAGGGCCAACACAGATAGACAGACAACATTCACATTCACATTCACACACTAGGGCCAATTTAGTGTTGTCAATCAACCTATCCCCAGGTGCATGTCTTTGGAGGTGGGAGGAAGCCGGAGTACCCGGAGAGAACCCACGCAGTCACGGGGAGAACATGCAAACTCCACACAGAAAGATCCCGAGCCCGGGATTAAACTCAGGACCTTCGTTTTGTAAGGCACATGCACTAACCCCTCTTCCACCGTGCTGCCCTCTGTTCATTTAATTTTAATGTATTTTTTTAATTTAATGTCCTGCGATGAGGTGGCGACTTGTCCAGGGTGTACCCCGCCTTCCGCCCGAATGCAGCTGAGATAGGCTCCAGCACCCCCCACGACCCCGAAAGGGACAAGCGGTAGAAAATTGATGAATTAAATTTAATTATAGTTTTGAATAAACACACTCAAATCCTGAGAGCGATGCACAGAGTGAACCTTCTTGCACCCTGTGTGTAAGTGACAGATGAAGAAAACAAATACACACAGACATGGAAATTAATCGATGCTCGCAAAGTTATCAAGTTAATTTCCATTCGTCAGCCAAGGTGTGTCAACGTAATATGTTAAAGAGGTTCATTTAGCCTACTAATGTGTATTTATAAATGGTTGATTTATATAGGCTAGTAAGGTAGCTGAGGAAGGCTGCAGAAGCAAGATAGCCGAAACTTGTTAGGTACAAAACTTTACCTTACTAGCCTATATAAATCAACCATTTATAAATGTGTCAACGTATTTTTTAAATGAGACAAGTTAGTTATCTTTTCGCCGTCACTTGCAGGCAGTAATGAATGAATGAATTATATTCATACAGCATTTTTTCACATAATTGTCTCAAAGCGCTTGACACTGAGTAACCCGTACATTAAAGGCCTACTGAAAGCCACTACTACCGTCCACGCAGTCTGATAGTTTATACATCAATGATGAAATCTTAACATTGCAACACATGCCAATACGGCCGGGTTAACTTATAAAGTGCAATTTTAAATTTCCCGGGAAACTTCCGGTAGAAAACGTCTATGTATGATGACGTATGCGCGTGACGTCAATGGTTGAAACGGAAGTATTCGGACACCATTGTATCCAATACAAAAAGCTCTGTTTTCATCGCAAAATTCCACAGTATTCTGGACATCTGTGTTGGTGAATCTTTTGCAATTTGTTTAATGAACAATGAAGACTGCTAAGAAGAAAGTTGTAGGTGGGATCGGTGTATTAGCGGCTGGCTGCAGCAACACAACCAGGAGGACTTTGACTTGGATAGCAGACGCGCTATCCGACGCTAGCCGCCGACCGCATCGATGATCGGGTGAAGTCCTTCGTCGCTCCGTCGATCGCTGGAACGCAGGTAACCACGGGTGTTGATGAGCAGATAAGGGCTGGCTGGCGGAGGTGGATAGCTAAAGTTTTTAGCATAGCTCTGTGAGGTCCCGTAGCTAAGTTAGCTTCAATGGCGTCGTTAGCAACAGCATTGTTAAGCTTCGCCAGGCTGGAAAGCATTAACCGTGTAGTTACAGGTCCAGGGTTTAATAGTATTGTTGATTTTCTGTCTATCCTTCCAGTCAGGGGTTTATTTCTTTTGTTTCTATCTGCAGTTAAGCCCGATGCTATCACGTTAGCTCCGTAGCTAAAGTGCTTCACCGATGTATTGTCGTGGAGATAAAAGTCACTGTGAATGTCCATTCCGCGTTCTCGACTCTCATTTTCAAGAGGATATAGTATCCGAGGTGGTTTAAAATACAAATCTGTGATCCACAATAGAAAAAGGAGAAAGTGTGGAATCCAATGAGCCAGCTTGTACCTAAGTTACGGTCAGAGCGAAAAAAGATACATCCTTTACTGCACTCTAGTCCTTCACTCTCACGTTCCTCATCCACAAATCTTTCATCCTCGCTCAAATTAATGGGGTAATCGTCGCTTTCTCGGTCCGAATGGCTCTCGCTGCTGGTGTAAACAATGGGGAAATGTGAGGAGCCCTTCAACCTGCGACGTCACGCTACTTCCGGTACAGGCAAGGCTTTTTTCATCAGCGACCAAAAGTTGCAAACTTTATCGTCGATGTTCTCTACTAAATCCTTTCAGCAAAAATATGTCAATATCGCAAAATGATCAAGTATGACACATAGAATGGATCTGCTATCCCTGTTTAAATTTTAAAAAATCATTTCGGTAGGCCTTTAATGCAGCATATTACATAAAACAATGTAGTGTGGGGCGGCATAGCTCGGTTGGTAGAGTGGCCGTGCCAGCAACTTGAGGGTTCCAGGTTCGATTCCCGCTTCCGCCATCCTAGTCACTGCCGTTGTGTCCTTGAGCAAGACACTTTACCCACCTGTTCCCAGTACCACCCACACTGGTTTAAATGTAACTTAGATTTTGGGTTTCACTATGTAAAGCGCTTTCAGTCACTAGAGAAAAGTGCTATAAAAATATAATTCACTTCACTTATTTGCAAGTATTGTTTAATTATTGTTTAAGTATTTAAGATGTATGGCGACCATGTTTTTCAACCAATCTTGCTCGAATATTACACAAATTTATGTAAAGCTATGTGAGAAATATCAAGTCCTTCTGACCTGTAGGTTTTTATAACACCGTCATCATTTGTAAGAAAAGTAATAGCCCAGTTAACACATTTTCACTTCTTTGTGTGCAGCGGTTTAGGAGTGAAAGAGTTTTTTCCGACTATGTTCCATTGGAATAGGGTGTGTTTGATACAATAAGGCTTGTGTGCGTCAGTCAGTAAAGTTTGGGCAAGGATCAAGCAGAAGCTGCCTTTAAGAATAGGTGTCTGTTTTAAATATGAATCACTCCCACTTCTGCTTCAAGTTGTCGGCTAAATAATTCAGAGGCAGCGATGCATTATCGACTTGATGTAAATGTGCTATGAGTGGAAATCCGGATGTGTGACTGCGATGATAATTGATATGATAATGGAGTTAAAAAAAAAAGATGGCACAATAGCAAGAAATAATAATGAAAAAAGCTAAATAAAAGATGGGTCTAAAACTGCCAGGGACACACCAGGAGTGGGAGTTAGACGAGAAGTGAAAAGCAGCAGCTGCGCAGCCAGACATCTTATTACGAGCGCCGTGTCGCCAAATGAGAGAACAATCGTGATTCCGCCGCCCCACAACCTGGTGTGGATCCTGCGGTATTCAACCTTCAAGGAGTCGTCGTCACCTTTTGCAGCAACGCTGCTCGCAATGGAAATTTTTGCGCAGGAAGCCATTAGAAGATATCATCAGCTGTGACACGCCGCAGTCCATTTTTGAACACCTCCAGCATGTGTCCACGCAGCTGCCAGATGACCAGAGCAATAACATCAAAGTGCGACGTCGCCTTCACTTTTACCTCAGCCAGCACCCATATGTCGCAGCATAAATAGAAGACAAATTACAGCTAAAAAATAAACAGTAGAATTACTTGAAAATATATGTTAAAAATACAAGTAACAACAAAAGACATTTCTATCAGGCTTTTCTAGGTAGATGACATTTTATGTGGCCCGCGAAAGCCTGGAAATGATGTGCGTCAATAAAAGGCTTATTTTTTACGGCTAAATGTATATGCTCAATTTGGACAGAAAATATGTCTTTTAAACCAGGGGTCTTTGACGTTTTCCAAGCCAAGGGACCCCTACTTCAGGGTTGTCTAAAGTCTTTGTCGGCCCACAACATATTGCCAAAATTAAATCAAACAAAAAAAAACAATGTTAGAAAAGAAAGCAAAAAGACGCAATCTAATGAGAAAAAGCTGTACCGTTAATACAAATAACTAATAATAGTATTCTTTTTAACCTACAATACACACCTGACACATTTTTTTGGCTAAATATATATCTTATATGATTAAAAAAAAAAAAGCTTACTTTTCAGTTTGGTGGAAAACTTTTGGACAACCCTGTTCCGTACAAATTGTTTTAAATGAAACCAGTTCTAAAGATACCTTGGTATTGTGCAATATTTAGATCAGTGGTTCTCAACCTGGGTTCAATCGAACCCTAGGGGTTCGGCAGAGCCTCCGCCACGCAGGTAAAGACACATCCGACTTATGGTGTAAATAAAAACTTCTCCCTATCAGCGTATTATGGATACCCCCAAACAATGTTCCCTCTAATTTTCCATCTGATTTGCAGGATGTTTGATTGATCGATTGAAACTTTTACTAGCAGATTGCAAAGGAAGAGAATACATTATATGAAACAGTACAGTTTACACAGTACAGTACATATTCCGTACCATTGACCACTAAATGGTAACACACGAATACGTTTTTCAACTTGTTTAAGTCGGGGTCCACGTTAATCAATTCATGGTAATGTGTGTAAGGTGTGTAATTTGTTTTGAGTTCATGCACTGTGTTGGTTTTGTTCTTTGAACAAGGTGATGTTTGTGCACGGTTCATTTTGTGCACCAGTAAAAAAAACATATAATTTTTTCTTGAATTTGAAAAAAAAAACATTTTATTTTTCACTAAAGAAGGGTTCGGTGAATGCGCATATGAAACAGGTGGTGTTCGGTACCTCCAACAAAGTTAAGAACCACTGATTTAGATATTAGAAAAATACAGTTTAGCACAGTTAATCACAAGCTGGCAACTTAAACGCTATTCGTTAGATATTGTAACTGTTACCATGAATATGATAAGCTACACTACATTGTGTTGTATCGATGTTCATTTGTATTCAAAGACATTTAAATGTGTGGGAAAATTGCTGGGTAAATACAAAAAAAAAAATTGTAATCAACCGTGCTGGCCCTTTAAGGATTGCAGGCCCTCTGACCTCCACCTCTGTTCTAAACTTTAAAAATTATCTAATCATGCAACAAGATATTTAAAAAAAAAAAAAAGTTATTTAAAACATTTTATATATATTGACTGTTACAAGCGGCCCTAATAATAACAATTAATTTGACACCCCTGACCTAGAGAAAAGACTATTTTTATTAAATAATATAAGTAAAATGAAACAAAAAGTCATCTGTAGTGATATATTTATATGGCATTTTTCTAGGTAAAGTACTTAACGCTGCAAAAAAAAACGCATAATCATGTAATAATATTAACACTAATAATAAACAATACAATTATTAAGTCAAGGTAAAACTAAAATATTACTACTGAAAGTACAGAAAGACACTAGAAAAATAAACAAATATGCAAGAAATATTAAGATTACAAAACTAAATTGTAATATTAATATTTTTTAATATTAATACATCGCATTTCTTTACAATGTTTTTCTTGTTACCCAATTGCTCTGTATTTTCAAATAAAACTGAGTAATACCGATACTTATAATAGTGCAAAATACTGTATTTCCCTACGCTTTGGACTCTGCGGCTTTTAAAACGGCGCGGCTAATTGATGGATTTTTCTTTGCTAACAGCCATAATGCCTTGTATTCAACAAATACTTTTAATAAAAAACCGACAGACACTGAAAAGGTGTGTTATTGTTTGTGCTATGGCGCCATCTTTTTGGACGTGTTCGCTCTTTGCAGGTGCTGCTGATTGAAATTGCACTTCCTGTTTCTCGCCTTGAACCGGAAGTATAACCCGTTTTGTCTACTAGTCATCGGAAGCGTTAGCGATTCTTCATTCCTCACTCCAAAAAAAGTTTGGAAGTTTTACAATGTAATTAAAACCATTCATACTTACTAAACCTGCACATGTTTGATGGCTGTAGGCGTGTTTAATGCATATTTGTATGTGCTATCGTCATTTAATCAAGCTAGCGTCGTTAGCATTAGCGCATATGCTAACATGTTTACAAGTGTCTGGGTTAGTATTATTACCTTACAATGGCATTCTTTTTGAATTGTTTCAGTTTCATAGATTCACTACAACGACACTGTGGAGTTATTGAGTCTGTTTAGCTGATTGGAAAGTCAGCTTCCGCAGCTTGCGGGTCCATGACGATGAATGATGTTTTGTTTGATCCGCCCTTTTACCATGGAAACAGGAATTCAAAATTTACAAAATATTTTAACCCATTAAAGGCCTACTGAAATGCGATGTTCTTATTTAAATGGGGATAGCAGGTCCATTCTATGTGTCATACTTGATCATTTCGCGATATTGCCATATCTTTGCTGAAAGGATTTAGTAGAGAACATCGACGATAAAGTTCGCAACTTTTGGTCGCTGATAAAAAAGCATTGGCTGTACCGGAAGTAGCAGACGACACGCGCGTGACGTCACCGGTTGTGAAGCTCCTCACATCTGCACATTGTTTACAATCATGGCCACCAGCAACGAGAGCGATTTGGACCGAGAAAGCAACGATTTCCCCATTAATTTGAGCGAGGATGAAAGATTCGTGGATGAGGAAAGTGAGAGTGAAGGACTAGAGAGCAGTGGAAGCGATTTAGATAGGGAAGATGCTGTGAGAGGCGGGTGGGACCTGATATTCAGCTGGGAATGACTAAAACAGTAAATAAACACAAGACATATATATACTCTATTAGCCACAACACAACCAGGCTTATATTTAATATGCCACACATTAATCCCGCATAACAAACACCTCCCCCCTCCCGTCCATATAACCCACCAATACAAATCAAACACCCGCACAACACACTCAATCCCACAGCCCAAAGTACCGTTCACCTCCCCAAAGTTCATACAGCACATATATTTCCCCAAAGTCCCCAAAGTTACGTACGTGACATGCACATAGCGGCACGCACGTACGGGCAAGCGATCAAATGTTTGGAAGCCGCAGCTCATGTACCGCGTCTGCGAATCCAACTCAAAGTCCTCCTGGTAAGAGTCTCTGTTGTCCCAGTTCTCCACAGGCCAATGGTAAAGCTTGACTGTCATCTTTCGGGAATGTAAACAATGAAACATCGGCTGTGTTTGTGTTGCTGCAGCCGGCCGAAATACACCGCTTCCCACCTACAGCTTTCTTCTTTGCTGTCTCCATTGTTCATTGAACAAATTGCAAAAGATTCACCAACACAGATGTCCAGAATACTGTGGAATTGTGCGATGAAAACAGACGACTTAATAGCTGGCCACAATGCTGTCCCAAAATGTCCTCTACAATCCGTGACGTCACGCGCAGGCGTCATCATACCGAGACGTTTTCAGCAGGATGTTTCGCGGGAAATTTAAAATTGCACTTTACTAATCTAACCCGGTATTGGCATGTGTTGCAATGTTAAGATTTCATCATTGATATATAAACTATCAGACTGCGTGGTCGGTAGTAGTGGGTTTCAGTAGGCCTTTAAATGATGTCAAAACAAAGGAAATTCAGTCCCTCAATTTGTTACAAAATGCTCCACAACAAATTGTAGAAGTTGTAGAATGTTAGATTTTCAGCATTAAAAATTGTGTTTGAAAGAGTTAATGTCTTCATGTTGGGACTTTGGACTATTATGGCCATTAAATGTTTAAGGTTATGCTCTTCTCATCCCGCCTGCAGAGATTATGTAGAAAGAACGCTGCCCTCTTCAACCCTCATCTTTAACTTTGTTTGATTGGCCTATTCACAAAGTGGCCCAGTATCATTTATGACATCAAAGGCAACACACACACACACACACACACACACACACACACACACACCCACACACACACACACACACACACAACTTTATGTTGTGACCATAAAGCTCATGTTTAGCACTCTGACAAGTATGTAATCACACACCATGGTGCCTTTCACATTTGATCCCAGTCAATAAACTAGCGTGATAATTCCATTTTTTGTGCTGACACGTTTACATGGACATATTCCACTTTTAGAGGGGAATTAGAGGCCTTGAAAGCAGCTGATAGATGGCTCTTAACCATCTGTGACCCGCCGCACGTAAGTCTCCGCAGAAGACGGCCTTGATCTTCGAGAAAGACGTCTTGAGTCAGACAGTGTGGGGAAATTGAAGCTCATTTACACCATTTGGACGAAAGTAATGGGACACCTGGCATGCAGGAAGTGAAAATGGCGGGGGAAACGGTACATTTTGCAGTCTATCTATGGGGGACTTTTTGTCCACTTGTGATGGTTGTCCCAAAGGTGTTTGAGAGAGATGTTAAGTCGTAGTTCTCTAGTTCTTCTGCTGCAAGGGTGTCAAACTCCTTTTAGATCGAGGGCCACAAATGGAGAAAAATACTACTCCCAAGTGAGCCGGACTGGTAAAATCACGGCACGATAACTTAAAAATAAAGACAACTTCAGATTGTTTTCTTTGTTTAAAAATAGAACAAGCACATTCTGAAAATGTACAAATCATAATGTTGTTGTTTTTTTTTTAAACTTACATGTTGCGGTTAATAGTATTGTTTCTTTATTTGTCGTTATTTATATTTTCTGAATACATTATGTGATAATGTTCATCAGTCAACTCATTGGTGTTAATTTTGATTGATTGATTGATTGATTGAGAAGTTTATTGACATCTTAAAGTATTGAATCCATGTAATGCTTTAAAAAGGCAAATGGATGGCACAAAAAGCCAAAAGGCTCGTTTCCATTGTGGTCCATTATATATCCATCACATTTGATACATTCAATAATAAAAGATATATAACCTGTAACATGTATATAAAAAAATTACGTTAAAAAAATTATTGTGATTTGATTTGAAAAACAATATATACAAGAAAATGGGGGGGGGGGATATAGATGCACTATGTACATGACACTATGTACATGACTATGCACATGTTGACCCCAAGAGTGTGAAAAACAGAATGAGAAAGTATATATACACTACAACCACATATAAACCTGTTTGATGCTTCAGAAAGTTGTTGGGGATCAATTTTGGTTCAGATCAGGTAGAGGTTGAGCTGAGCCATGATTTTATGGCAGTTTTCAAATTTAGTAGGGAGGTTGGAATTTTTTTTTTTTTTTTTTTCTTTTTTTTTTATAATGTCCTGCCCAGCTTCTCGGGCAAATCATATAGCAGATGTAGATGCCCATATCGGCTGTTCAGATTTACTTTACAAAAGAGAAGTGTAGGATACTTCTCTTGTTGCCTTACTTGTATTTTGACTTTATTAAATGTATTTATATTATCATTTGGTGCAGCCGGGCCGGAGCAGGAGGGGATAGAAAGAGAGAAAAAGGAAGACAGAGGGGGGAATTGTGGGGACAAGAGGGGGATTAGACAGAGAGACAAAAACAACAACAGCAAACACAACAACAACAACAACAACAGAGCAACATCAGCAAATACGACATGTACAAATATGATGGTAAAAGTAATAGCAAATAAGCAGTTAGCGAAATTTTTTTTTAAAAAAGTACAGAAATGACAATGAGCATTATTACACTAAAAATGGAGCAATATGAATACCAATAGAAATAGTGCTATTGATAATAAACAATACCAGTACTTTACCTTTATTATCAACAATACAATTGTTCAAATGCAACAATACATATATGTAATGATAACTTGAGATACGAAAGAATGCAGAAAAATGGAGGGGAAGAAAGAGAAGCAACCTTAACCTTGTAGATTGTTATAGTAACAATAGGTTAAGCTTTGTCAGTGTGCCATGTGTTATACCCAGTTTACCCTAGGGCAACAACGTTAATATATGTTTGATGAAACGTGATTATGTGCATGAGTGTATGTGTGCATATGTACTTGTATATGTACAGTATGTGTATATGTGTGTTTGTACAGTGAATGTATATGTACAGTATGTGTATACAGTATGTGTGTTTTAACAGTGAATGTATATGTACAGTATGTGTAAATGTGTGTTTGTACAGTGAATGTATATGTACAGTATATGTATGTGTGTGTTTGTACAGTGAATGTATGTGTAGTATGTGTATGTGTGTGTTTGTACAGTGAATGTATATGTACAGTATGTGTATATGTATGTTTTTACAGTGAATGTATATGTACAGTATGTGTATACAGTATGTTTGTATAATGAATGTGCGTGTGGATGTACGAACTTTGAGTGTGTAAATATGTACTGTATTTATTTGTATATGTATGTGGGAGCGTAGGTACCTATGTATGTGTGTATGTATGTGTGTGAGTATATGTGAATTTGCATGTACAATACATTTGACTCCCAGTGTGTGCGGGAGCCAGAGTACGGCCCCAGCCTCCCCGAGAACCCATCCCACAAACAGTAGGTGTGGTGCCCAGGGAACCAGGGGCCACCGCCCCCACGCAGCCAAGCCGGACAGCGACAGGAACCCCAGAGCCTGGCCCACCGTGCCGCCCACAAGGGCCAGCAGCAGGCCGCAGACAGACGCACCCGGCAGAGGACAAGGCACGAGAAAAACAGGGGGCAGCCAGACCCCAAGCCAGCGAGAGACCACACCCCACACGGACAGAAAGGCGGGACGCCCCGCCCGAGGGGCCCGGAGACCCCCCGCAACCGGACGGGAAGACCGCCCCCGCCCCACCGGCAACAGGGCCCCCACGAGCCCACCCCCCACCCCCGGAGAGCGCGGCGAGGCCAGCCCACGGCCACCCCACCCAAGCCGGCCGCCACAGGACCACCCAGCATGGGGCCACAGGAACCACCCATCCCACCCGCAGGGACCCCAACGATGGAGATGGAACAACCAGCAACCGCCCCGCCGAGTCCCCCCCCCTGAGGTAGGGGAATAAATAAATAAAATAAATAAATACATAATAATAATAATAATAATAATATTAATAAAATATATTTTTTTTAAAAAGGAAAAAAAAAATAATAATAATAAATAAATAATTAAATCTATTTATAAAAAAAATAAATAAATAAATAAATAAAAAAAGAATTAAAAGAAGATCACAGACATGCTGACACACAAGGTCGCTACCCCAACAACTGGCCGACTCGCAGCACCTCGGAATACCCTGCAGCACCAAGCCACCACAGTAGACGCAGGGACCAGACCCAGCAGGCCCCAACCAAGACGGGCACCCGGAAGGGATGGACGGCGGGACCCAGGAGCTCCAGACACGCAGTCCGGATGCAGTAGCCTGAGGCGCCGACCCCCACCCGACAGGCAGGCCCAGAACGTACCCCCAGAAATATACATACATATATATATACATACACATAAACATACACATGTACACATACACACACATACACATGCATACACATACACATATATATACATACATACATACATACATACATACATACATACATACATACATACATACATACATACATACATACATACATACATACACACACACACACACACATACACATACACATACATATACACAGTTTGTCAGCCCCGACAACCACCACGCGCGCGCGCTGCCACCAGTCACAACATCAGCCACCCCCCTGCACCAGACCCAGCAGCCACGGGCGCCCACACCACAAACAAACGGCAGCAGAAACAGCAGCCACAATACCCCCAGACAGCCAGCACCACCCAATCAAATCAAAGCGATCAACAAAAAAAACCGCGACCGGCAACCACACGCCAACAGGATCACAGATACCAGCCAGCGCCAGCCCGCCAGCAAGCCCAAACGCCAACACGCAAACAAGAGACACCAACACCCCCCCCCCCCCCCCGCCAAAAGACCCCACCACCCCAACCCAAACCCGCACAAACACACCACCGCCCAAACAACCGAGACACAGTATCCAGACCAGACACGGGTGCCGCGCCGCCACCACATCAAGTCGCCAACAGAGACCCCACAGCGCAAGGTCGGGCCACACGGGCACGGACCCCACCCAACAGGAAGCGAGACCCGCGCGACGCCACACACAAATAAATAATAAGATTAAACAAAAATAACAATACTTTAAAATAAAAATATATATAAAATAAAAAAAAAATAATAATAATAATAGGTTGGAATTTTAAGGTCTGTTAGTAGTGCATTCCACTGTGTGGTGGCAAAATAGTAGAATGCATTTTTTCCCATGAGAATCTTGAATTTGGGGGGACCGAGGTCTGAGGAACTCCCTCTCGTGTAGTACCTGTGAGCATCACTTACTCTGGTGAAATAGTTGGACAGGTACTTGGGGACAGTTTCTCTGAGTATTTTGAATACCAGGCACACTGCAATTTGGTGTACTCTTTCCTCAACTCTAAGCCATCCTAATTTGGCAAAGTGGGCTTGAGTTATGTGAGTCTTGTATGGGAGGTTAAGCAGGAGTCTCACCAGCTTGATTTGGGAAGTTTGCAGTTTTGTTTTTAGTGGCTTGGGGATACTGGTGAACCATGAGGTGCAGGCGTAGTCAAGATGACACTGTATGAGGGCGCCGGCAAGGGTCTTAAATGCATCCCTGTTGATAAACGCAGAAATCCTGCCCAAAAATCTTGTTTTATTATTGATCTTGGTGATTGCTTTTAATGCCATTTTTTTCACCCGAGAAAGTGTTGTGCAATATACATCCATCCATCCATCCATCTTCTTCCGCTTATCCGAGGTCAGGTCGCGGGGGCAGCAGCCTAAGCAGGGAAGCTCTGACTTCCCTCTCCCCAGCCACTTCGTCCAGCTCCTCCCGGGGGATCCAGAGGCGTTCCCAGGCCAGCCACTCGGACGTGCCCGAAACACCTCCGTAGGGAGGCGTTCGGGTGGCATCCTGACCAGATGCCCGAACCACCTCATCTGGCTCCTCTCGATGTGGAGGAGCAGCGGCTTTACTTTGAGCTCCTCCCGGATGACAGAGCTTCTCACCCTATCTCTAAGGGAGAGCCCTGCCACCCGGCGGAGGAAACTCATTCCGGCCGCTTGTACCCGTGATCTTGTCCTTTCGGTCATGACCCAAAGCTCATGACCATAGGTGAGGATGGGAACGTAGATCGACCGTTGAATTGAGAGCTTTGCCTTCCGGCTCAGCTCCTTCTTCACCCCAAGGGATCAAAACAGCGTCCGCATTACTGAAGACGCCGCACCGATCCGCCAATTGATCTCACAATCCACTTTTACCTCTCTCGTGAACAAGACTCCAAGGTACTTGAACTCCTCCACTTGGGGCAAGATTTCCCCCCCAACCTGGAGATGGCACTCCACCCTTTTCCGGGCGAGAACCATGGACTCGGACTTGGAGGTGCTGATTCCCATCCCAGTCGCTTCACACTCGCCTGCGAACCGATCCAGTGAGAGCTGAAGATCTTGGCCAGATGAAGCCATCAAGACCACATCATCTGCAAATAGCGGAGACCTAATCCTGCAGCCACCAAACCAGATACCCTCAACGCCCTG
The DNA here is from genome assembly GCF_033978785.1 of Entelurus aequoreus. Classification (NCBI taxonomy): domain Eukaryota; kingdom Metazoa; phylum Chordata; class Actinopteri; order Syngnathiformes; family Syngnathidae; genus Entelurus; species Entelurus aequoreus. Next base: position 42,008,065 of record NC_084738.1, on the reverse strand, counting down.
ACTGCGCCTAGAAATTCTGTCCATAAAATGTATGAACATAATCGGTGACAAAGGGCAGCCTTGGCGGAGTCCAACCCTCACTGGAAACGGGTCCGACTTACTGCCGGCAATGCGGACCAAGCTCTGACACTGATTATACAGGGAGCTGACCGCCACAATAAGTCAGTCCGTTACCCCATACTCTCTGAGCACTCCCCACAGGACTTCCCGGGTTACACGGTCGAATGCCTTCTCCAAGTCCACAAAGCACATTTAGACTGGTTGGGCAAACTCCCATGCACCCTCAAGGACCCAGCCGAGAGTATAGAGCTGGTCCACAGTTCCACGACCAGGAAGAAAACCACACTGTTCCTCCAGAATCTGAGGTTCGACTATCTGGCGTAGCCTCCTCTCCAGTACACCTGAATAGACCTTACCGGGAAGACTGAGGAGTGTGATCCCACGATAGTTGGAACACACCCTCCGTTTCCCCTTCTTAAAGAGAGGAACCACCACCCCGGTCTGCCAATCCAGAGGTACTGCACGCGATGTTGCAGAGTCTTGTCAACCAAGACAGCCCCACAGCATCCAGAGCCTTAAGGAACTCCGGGCGGATCTCATTCACCCCCGGGGCCTTGCCACCGAGGAGCTTTTTAACTACCTCGGCAACCTCAGCCCCAGAAATAGGAGAGCCCACCACAGATTCCACAGGCACTGCTTCCTCATAGGAAGACGTGCTGGTAGGATTGAGGAGGTCTTCGAAGTATTCCCTCCACCGATCCACAAAGTCCGCAGTCGAGGTCAGCAGAACACCATCCCATTGCACTGCTTCCCCTTCCTGAGGCGGCGGATGGTGGTCCAGAATCGCTTCGAAGCGTCCGGAAGTCGTTTTCCATGGCTTCCCTGAACTCCTCCCATGTCCGAGTTTTTGCCTCCGCGACCGCTGAAGCTGCACACCGCTTGGCCTGTCGGTACCTGTCCTCAGTAGTCCTATGAGCCAAAAGAGCCCGATAGGACTCTTTCTTCAGCTTGACGGCATTGACGGGTTCTAGGATCACCGCCACGACAGGCACCAACCACCTTGCGGCCACAGCTTCAATCGGCCGCCTCGACAATAGAGGTACGGAACATCATCCACTCGGACTCAATGTCCAGCGCCTCCCTCGTGACATGTTCAAAGTTCTTCCGGAGGTTGGAATTGAAACTCTCTCTGACAGGAGACTCTGCCAGGCGTTCCCAGCAAACCCTCACAATGCGTTTTGGCCTGCCAGGTCTGTCTGGCATCCTCCCCCACCATCGCAGCCAACTCACCACTAGGTGGTGATCGGTAGAAAGCTCCGCCCCTCTCTTCACCCGAGTGTCCAAAACATGAGACCGCAAATCCGATGATACAACTACAAAGTCGATCATGGAACTGCGGCCTAGGGTGTCCTGGTGCCAAGTGTACATATGGACACCCGTATGTTTGAACATGGTGTTTGTTATTGACTATCTGTGACGAGCACAAAAGTCCACCACTCGGGTTTAGATCCGGGCGGCCAATCTTCCCAATCAGGCCTCTCCAGGTTTCACTGTCGTTGCCAACATGAGCGTTGAAGTCCGCCAGTAGAACGAGGGAATCACCCGAGGGAGCACTCTCCAGTACTCCCTCGAGTGAATCCAAAAAGGGTGGGTACTCTGAGCTGCCATTTGGCGCGTATGCGCAAACAACAGTCAGGACCCGTCCCCCCACCCGAAGGCGGAGGGAAGCTACCCTCTCGTCCACTGGGTTGAACTCCAACATGCAAACTTTGAGCCGGGGGGCAACAAGAATTTCCACCCCAACCCGTCGCCTCTCACTGCCGGCAACGCCAGAGTGGAAGAGAGTCCAGCCCCTCTCAAGAGAACTGGTTCCAGAGACCTTGCTGTGCGTCGAAGTGAGTCCGACTATATCTAGCCGGAACTTCTCCACCTCACGCACTAGCTCAGGCTCCTTCCCTCCCAGCGAGGTGACGTTCCACGTCCCAAGAGCTAACTTATGTAGCCGAGGATCGGACCGCCAAGTGCCCTGCCTTCGGCTGCTGCCCAGCTCACACTGCACCCGACCTCTATGGCCCCTGCTATGGGTGGTGAGCCCATTGGAGGGGGGACCCACGTTGCCTCTTCGGGCTGTGCCCGGCCGGGCCCCATGGGGCCAGGCCCGGCCACCAGGCGCTCGCCATCGTGCCCCACCTCCCGGCCTGGCTCCAAAGGGAGGCCCCGGTGACCCGCGACCGGGCGAGGGAAATCTGGGTCCTATGTTTGTGTTCTTCATCGAGGTCTTCGAGCTGCTCTTTGTCTGATCCCTCACCTAGGACCAGTTTGCCTTGGGAGACCCTACCAGGGGGCATAGAAGCCCCCGGACAACATAGCTCCTAGGATCTTTGGGACACGCAAACTCCTCTACCACGGTAAGGTGGCAGCTCAGAGAGGAGGTCCAATATACAACCTAGGTAAATTACCTTGTCTTTGCTGGTGATTATTGTGTCACCTGCTTTAATCGTAAAGCCCGGGGATTTACCTAGGTTGTGCTTGGACCCAAATAGGATGAACTCTGTTTTACCCAGGTGTAGTGACAGTTTGTTATGGGTGACAGTTTGTTATCAATCTATCAAGATAAAAAAAATATCAAAATCAGATTGCAGGATGTTATTTATGTAGTTTGCTCATTTTCCTCGACTGGTGTACTAACATCATGTGGTTTATTTATTTTTTACACATGTAGCATCATCTACAAAGATACAAAGAATTGCTTTTGCGACATCTAGTGGACACATTTAGAACAGCAGTTTCTTTCATTCAAAAATGTCCGCTCATTTTTATACTTAGTAAACTCATCCCGCGGGCCGGATAAAACCTGCCGTACGTTTGACACCCCTCTTCTACTGCTAGATGGAAGAAAAATGTTACCTCGAGCATTTGAAAACATGCCGTTGTCTAAAGTGAATGAAAAAGCGCTAGTCTAACATGTTTGTCTATTCCAGTGCTTTTCAATTATGTTTTTGTTACGCCCGGCCCGGACTAGGAAGAATAAAATACATTGCGCCCCCCCACTCTCCACCATGACTTTAAAAAGAATAATTTGTCTATAAAATTGTTTTAAGTATACCTCTGCATAACATTGTAAGTTTATTAATATTAAGGGAAATAACACACCGGTCTGTCCTCATCTCCCAGCGTGGTTCCAGTAAAGCCAAGTGCTGCATACACTTGATCATATTCTGGTACGGCAAAAAAAAAAGCTGAGCTGAATGTGTTGATTAGAAGCACGTAGTAATTGGAGCGAGGCTTATTGATCACTCTTTCTTATGGCTGTCAAACGATTAACATGTTTAATCGAGATTAATCGCCTGCAGTTGATAATCACGATTAATTTCAGGTATGTATTTTTTTTTGTCTTTAAAAAGTGTACTTTCCACAGATCATTTTCAAGTTTTTAATACAATCAACATGGGATGTATTGATCAACATTTTGGGCATTTTGGATTTTTTACAATATATTTTAAAACTTGATGTGTAGAAGTAATGTAAACACTAACACACTTTTAAAATAAAGATTATTGTATTAAACATAGAATGTTCTAGTGTTGTTGTAAATCAGAAAAAATGCGGTATTGAATGTTGCATATAATTATTTTAACAAAACAAAGTGGCTAGTGCACATTAACTAAACAAAAGGAAAACAACTATTGACTCCCATTCAAATCATTTTGATTTTGCCCTCAGTCTTCCTGTAGCCAGAGACTTACTCCCTGAGTTTGTAAACAATAACAAAATAATGCATTTGTAATAATAAGAACAAGAAAAAAAATGTATCGCATCACTCTAGTATCGTTTATATACTAATACGATATTAGGTATTGATGGTATCGACATCACATTGCAAAAGACATGCACCTGGGGGTAGGTTGATTGGCAACACTAAATTGGCCCTGGTGTGTGAATGTGAGTGTGAATGTTGTCTGTCTATCTGTGTTGGCCCTGTGATGAGGTGGCGACTTGTCCAGGGTGTACCCCGCCTTCCGCCCGATTGTAGCTGAGATAGGCTCCAGCGCCCCCCGCAACCCCGAAGGGAATAAGTGGTAGAAAATGGATATCGACATTTGAATAGATCACACCTACTTTACATTGAAGCTTTATCTTCCTTATGTCAGCCTGTTCTGTGCGTGCGTGCGTGCGCGTGTGTGTGCTTAGCCATTCATTTTCCATTAGTCCTCCAGTGATAGCGATACTTAGAATAAACTTGGGGGCTGAGGAGTAGTATCTTAAAAGCAGCTTCGCACTGTGGATAGATGACATAATCATTAGGTGAAGTAGATGAAGCTAATCATGATACATAAAATGTGAATTATGACACTTGTGTACACTTGTAAAACTACACCAGTAGATTACCTACAGCCACAGCTATTCATGCCAAGGTTTTTTTTTGTTTTGTTTGTTTTACATTGTACTAATAGACCATGGTGGATATTTTATTGTTCAGATCACATACCCAACAGGATACTCAATCAATTGAATGGCAGCATTAATTGGAATATTTATGTTAATTATTGTTTAAAGGTAACTGAAGCCTGTGAGTTTCAGTTTTGGAACTGCTGCTGTGAAAAAATGAAACAAATTGTTATGTTGAAATAATAGAAAATGACATCTTCAAATCTAATGTAAAATAATTTCACTGGTATTAATGCACGCTGACATTTGCAAATATACATCTTAATGTACACATCCCAGACCAGGTAGCAGAGCCAATCATGTCCCAGAGTCGTCTTCAAGGCATTAGTACATTATCATGCGGCTTGTCAATAGTCATGAAAGAGCGTTCAAGAACAGCCATGCGCAAGGAACGTCGCGTCGCCGCTCCGATTTTTAACGCCAATCTCCATAATCAGGATGAAATTGCACGCCGTGGAGGCCGGGCGCGGCGACTGCGCTCGCCGATGAGTGATTGATTGAATATGAAATAATGAGGGTTTGCTGGTGCTCTGTCGGTCATCTAAAATTCTGAATACAAATCAAATGGAAATTTTATGCAACGAGATGGCGGATTAATGCGACTCTGGCAGCGTTTTAAGGCTGCTAATGTACAGCAATGAGCAACATAGGTTGTCTCCGCCAGATGAACAGTTGTTGTTTACTGTTGATAGGCCATTTTAGTGCATTACTGTCAAAATAATGCATGTCTGTCTGCATGCAGTCCACCGCCTTAACTTGGAACACTTTTTGTCTGGGCTTGGATTCCATCTTGTACTGGTTCAATGCCAGTGCAAAAAAAGTTGTACTAAATATGAATATTGCCTCTAAACTACAATACAATATTCATGTTTTCCATGTTACTAAGTAGTCTGTTTTTTTCTGCTTACAAGTATTGAATTGTTTTTTGTTTTTTTTAAACTAATCTGTTTTTCTTTTTTCTTTTTTACTCTATATGCAGTATTCAATGTGTAAATGTTTTTTTAAATACTTTTTTTTTTTATCTCAGTTTGGTCGTTTCTACTGATTTTTATTTTTATTTTTGTTATTCTTACTATACTACTATTATTGATAATTTTTACTAAATTATAATTTTTTGTGTTCGACCTACCGTTTTGACATCCAAAATTCCTTTTTTGGTCATTTTGTATTTTATATTTAATTATTATTTCATTTAAATTGAAATTATTATTAATATTATTATTACATACAGTACAGTTTTTATAAGTTAATTTGTTAAATATTATTTTTGTTACCACAATGACATAAAAAAGTCTGCCCAAACTTTGTTTAAAAAAGAAAACATACTTTTTACGGCGTGGCGAAGTTGGTAGAGTGGCCATGCCAGCAATCAGAGGGTTGCTGGTTACTGGGGTTCAATCCCCACCTTCTACCATCCTAGTCACGTCCGTTGTGTCCTTGGGCAAGACACTTCACCCTTGCTCCTGATGGCTGCTGGTTAGCGCCTTGCATGGCAGCTCCCGCCATCAGTGTGTGAATGTGTGTGTGAATGGGTGAATGTGGAAATACTGTCAAAGCGCTTTGAGTACCTTGAAGGTAGAAAAGCGCTATACAAGTGTAACCCATTTATTTATTTATTATTTTAATGTTCACAATGGGTACGTATATTCTAAAACAAACACATTTTGTTAGATAATTTACTGAATTATTATTATTAAATATTGTGTGCAGCCTTCAATTACTTTTAATGTTCATTTTGAAGATAAATAATGTCCTAAAAATATTTTTTAAATCTCCAATTATTATTTTTTTCTCTATGAGCGCTTAAAGTATAAAAATAAAGTTATTAAAAATGAATGTACAGTATAAGTAGATGGATGTATCCACTGTAATTAACATTGAGGCTTTGTTGAATGCCTGCTTGGTTAATCACGTTGATGTTAAGTGGTATTTACAGATTGTGGCCGGCAAAATAGCATATTAGAAGCCCAATTAACATGTTTGTTGCTCAGGGCAACTGTGGAGTAGATCGCAGCTGGTTTTAAAAGGGTGGGAGTGGTAGGTGGTGGGGTCCCACGTGCTGCACTGGTGCAGGAAGAAGAATTGAACTTGCACAGGGAAGGACAAAAGAGACAAGTCCCGAGATTAGTATGCTCATTAATTTGTCTGCATTAATTTAAATCTCATTTTAAATGCCCCAAACCGCGAGCGCTTAAGCGGAATAATATTGTTGTGATTTCAAAACGGAAAGCGTGCTCTCCTCACCGGAGGCTTTCTCTCTCTGTCTCCCTTAGAAGGTGTGGTCGCGCTACAGCAGCTCATCATCATCGTGTCTTCATTTTAAACAAAGGACATGGATTATTTTGTACATTCATGGTTGTGTTACAATAAAGGACATGAAAACATTTGACCATAATGATGTCAGACAAGCAGAGATTTTGCATGGAAAGTATCTTTTCAAAGCAACTTCTATTGGGACCTAATGGAAACATTGTTGGTATTTTCAAGCCTATAAACAAATCTATCAGAGCATCAACATGCAATGCAATTATAAGTTATGTCTATTCATATTGCACTAAGATTTCATTTGGAATCTGCATCTATTGTTCCACCAATCTTGCTCAAATGTACACTTACACTTGTTACCCCCCCTAAAGTTACAGTAGGTGTTTCGTAGAGTCAAGTCATTTCGACTTATGGGGTTTAACATCAGCGCCACCGTATGTGGTTTCAGAAAATCAATAGCACAGGCAACACCGTAAAGGGTCATATTTTGACACATTTGACCCTTTTTTGTGCAGCAGTTGAGAAGTAAAAACGTAATGTAGAGCTATTACAAACATTCACTATGATTCGCTATGGCATGTCATCATTTTTTAACTTGGTTAATAAAATACATGTTTTCTTTTAACAATGCAGGGCAATGATTGCCATGCCTAAGAACATACAGTAGGTGTGTCTGAATGTTCTCATTCATCCAGGTCATTGTCATCTCAGGGCATTCAATCCATCACAACTGGACTGTTTGGTTTGTCTTAAAAGACGTTTTGCCACTTATCCGTGTAGGCTTCATCAGTTCGTACTCATACACTTAAATTGGTCAGATCTCGTCCAGCGGGTGGTGCCAAACCCCAAATCTTTATACTCCAAAAACCACGGGGGTGTGCTCGGACAAGGATGGTTTCGCCCTATCCTAGTGAGAAAAACAACTGTGTTAATGCAAACGAGCAATCCTAACGGTCAAAACGAACAACAGTCGTTACTACCAGTCAAAATAGTTGGAATCCCCCGCGTAAGCGTTCCATTCAGTTGTAAACAAATGGCACAAATGGCATTATGGTCAGCTTCAGTGACCAGTATGTTTCTAACTCCTGTTATTTGTCGGAGGCTAAATTGCAAAGTCTTTTAGGAATGGTTGAAAGGATGGTGTTGTATGTGGGAGACAGGTGGTGTCGCAGACCACCTCCTCTGTTCAGGGATGGTTTTTCAACCTTGACATAGATGACTTCCCTTACTCCTCTTTCATAGCATCCATCCTCCCTGTCCAGAATCTGTACATTTTTGTTCTCAAAGGAGTGCTGTTTTTCCCTGAGGTGCAGGTACACTGCTGAGTCTTGGTCTGAAGAGTTTACACATCTATGCTGTGCAATGCGTCGGCTTAGTGGTTGTTTTATTTCCCCAATACATTAATCAATGCATTCATCATTACACTGGATAGCATACACCAGATTGTTTTTGTGGGTGTGGGGTGTTCGGTCTTTAGGGTGCACCAGTCTTTGTCTCAGGGTGTTGCCTGGTTTGAAGTGTATTTGGATATTGTGTTGGTTTCTCAGATAGATCGGATATATATGGAATGACAATATTTTTGTGTCTGTCAACTTTTTCCTCCTCATACACTCTGTTCTTGTTATTTCTGGAACTGGATGCACTTTTCACAAATGACCAGCTGGGGTAACCACAGGTTTTGAGGGCTTCCCTCAAATGCTTATGCTCTTACTCTTTGGCCTGTGGGCTGGTCGGAACATTATCATTATCTGTGTTACAGGGTTCTGATAACGCCCAGTTTGTGTTCCAGTGGGTGGTGTAAGTCAAAAAGTAGGTATTGATCAGTATGTGTGGGTTTTCGGTAAACCCCAACATGGAGGCCCCTGTTTTTTTCCAATGTGGACATCACAGTCCAAAAAAGGCAACTTACTGTCTTTGACATCCTCAAGTGTGAACTTTGTTTTTATTCACTAAGTTCATGTGCTCGGTGAAAACTTGCACTTTTTAGTATCTGATTTTTACCCATGTGTCATCCACATATCTGTACCAATGACTTGGTACTGTTCCCTTAAAAGAGCTCAAAGCTTTCTTTTCCATGTCCTCCACGTAAAGGTTTGCTACTATTGGGGATACAGGTGACCCCATGGTACGACCGGCGTGATCCCATGGCACAACCATGTTTTTGTCGGTAAAATGTTCCCATGAATTGAAAGTATGTAGCGTTTGTCACACCGTGGTGAGGGAAGTCCTGTTTTGGGGTTGTCTGGCACACTTCCTGTTTTATTTTGAAAATTCTAATCCTCCTCTCGTTTCAGGCCACTTGCCCTTCCTCCTGTGTCACTGGTCCGATGTCTCTCCTGATTGCCTGATTGTGCCCACCTGTGTCACCCTCCCTCATGTGTATATAGTCCTCGTCTTCCCCTGTCTTGTTGCCAGAGTATATCGTCTCGTCACGTACCTCCAGCATTCGTCCACAGTCTCGAACCAAGTTGCTAAGTATTGCCTTGCCTTATTTATTGATTTCTTTGTTTCCTCTGAGAAAGAGTGATTTTCGTTTGCTAAAGTTTTTGGTCAAGTTCTTTTTGTGTGTTATTTCATAGTGCCTTGCCTTCCTTTTTTCCTCCTCTTGGAGCGCTTTAGTTTGTAGTTATCTCAGCTCTTTATAGCTTACTTTCTGTTTATAGTTTCTTGTCTCCTCTGCATGAGTAAGTTACCTTTTTGTGGCTAATTATTAGATTCGTGTGTTAGTTTGCTGTTGCCTTTTCCTCCCTATGGAGTGATTTTCCGTTTATGGCCTTATGCCTATATGTCTTTTGTTACTAATGTATCAAAGCTAGATTTTGTAGCCGCTTTGTTTTAATCACTCTGTTCAAAGAGATTTCAAAGAAACCTGTTTAAATAAAGCCTGTGTCAATTGTCACCCTTCTGCACCTGAGTCCTCATTCTCGCCAAGGCCTAACAGTATACTCTGGCCAGTATGGACTCAGCAGAGGCTAAACAACTGACGGAAATCCTGCACACCCAGGAATCACGGCTCGCCCGACAGGAGGAGTTTCAGACGGCGATGGCAGCAAACATGGGTCACCTGTCCTCCCAGCTGCAAGGACTACTTGAGCAGCTTGCTCGACCGATTCCGGCGTCCCAGCCCCCCACGCCACCCGCTGCTCCCACCCTGTCTTCACCTCCTCCTAGAGCCGGATGCAAGCTGGCTCCTCCGGCGCCATATGCTGGCGCTCCCAGTTTGTGCAAAACCTTTTTGATTGACTGTGCTATTCATTATGAACTGATGCCCCATGCATTTCCCACTGACCGCTCCAAGATTGCTTTCATGATTTCCCATCTTACGGATAGAGCCAAGGCGTGGGCTTCTGCCGAATGGGGGCGGAACTCGTCACTCTGCCACTCATTTAAAGACTTTCAAGCTGCTCTAACAAGAACTTTTGACCCGGTGTCCTCCAGCAGAGAAAAGGCACAAGAGCTAAGCAGCATAAAACAGGGCAGCGGCTCCGTGTGCGACTACGCCATCCGCTTCCGCACGCTGGCAGCTGAAAGTGGGTGGGACGACATGGCGCTCTATGATGTTTTTCTTAAGGGGCTCGGAGCTTCCATACAGAACCTCCTCATTCCCCTGGACCTACCCGATAACCTAGATGCCCTCATCGCGCTCGCTATCAGGACAGACAACCAACTAGCCCAGCTCAAACGACAGCGAGGAGGAGGATCGGAAGCTGCAGGGAGAACCACCCGTCCTTTCGCACCTAGCTGGTCGACGACTCGGCGCCCACCTCCGGAGCTACTTCCTCACCTACGCACAAATCAGGAGGAGCAACCCATGTAGCTGGGGAGAGCCCGACTGACCCCAGAGGAGCGACGCAAGCGGCTGATGGAAGGAAGATGTTTCTACTGTGGAGAGGGTGGCCATCTTGTCGTTTCGTGTCCAACCAAGGGACCCCAGGCGGTGAGTCAAGTTCCGGCTGTTCCTCAGATGCCACGTATTCTTACCAAGATCACGATAACCCATCACACGACCACAATTCTAGAGGCGCTAATAGACTCTGGGGCAGATGAGAGTCTGATGGACTGGGGTTTAGCTAGGAGACTAGGACTCAAGTCAGAACCACTAGCTAAACCCATTAGGGCCAGGTCTCTAAATGGTAAGGAGCTTTTCACCATCACACACATCAGTGAACCTTTCCAAATGAACATAGACGGCCATCAGGAACAAATTTGTCCATACCTGATTATTTCTCCCTCTCATTCGCTAATTTTGGGGTATCCATGGCTGTACCAGCATAACCCTCGTGTTGACTGGAAAACAGGGAAGATCAGTGTATGGGGAAGGGAATGTACCCAGAAATGTAGTTTTTCTACTGTCTAAAAGAAAAATGTCAAGGAAATTAATCTTTTTTCTGCCAATCCTGCCACAGACTCAGAATTTCCGGACCTGAATTATGTTCCCTCCTGTTACCACCACCTACGACAAGTCTTCAGCAAGACTAAGGCTCTGTCACTTCCACCCCACCGTTCCTACGACTGTGCCATTGATTTACTGCCCGGGGCCACTATTCCCAAGGGGCGCCTGTACTCTGTCTCTGGTCCAGAAAGGGCAGCCATGAATGAATACATCTCTGCATCACTGAAAGCTGGCTTGATCCGTCCGTCGTCATCGCCAGCAGGAGCAGGGTTCTTCTTTGTGAAGAAGAAAGACGGGTCGTTAAGACCCTGCATTGATTACAGCCCACTCAATGACATTACTATTAAGAACCGTTACCCTCTTCCCCTCATGTCTTCTGTCTTCGACCAACTCCAACAGGCCAAAATATTCACCAAACTGGATCCACGCAACGCTTACCATCTGGTCCGAATTAGAGAGGGAGACGAGTGGAAGACTGGATTCAACACACCCAGCGGCCACTATGAATACAGGGCCATGCCCTTCGGACTCACCAATGCCCCCGCTGTGTTCCAAGCAATGATCAATGAAGTTCTAAGAGACTTCCTGGACCATTTTGTGTACGTCTACCTTGACGATATATTGATTTATTCTCCTGACAGTGACACTCACCAAGTCCACGTAACCCAGGTTTTAAAGAGACTTTTGGACAATGACTTGTATGTTAAAGCTGAAAAGAGTGTTTTTCATGTCGACACTGTCTCCTTCCTGGGCTTCATTGTAGCTCCTGGAAGAGTGCAGATGGATCCGGCTAAAGTTAGCTCTGTGGCCGATTGGCCTACACCTGACAACCGCAAGAAGGTTCAGCAATTCTTGGGTTTTGCTAACTTTTACAGGCGGTTTGTCAGAAGCTTCAGCGCAATAGCTGCTCCTCTCCATGCTCTTACCTCTCCCCAGGTGCGGTTCCACTGGTCTCCGGAGGCAGAGAGGGCCTTCCAGACACTCAAACTCCGCTTCACCTCAGCGCCCATCCTCACCATTCCGGACCCGCAGCGCCAGTTCGTCGTGGAAGTGGACGCTTCTAATGAAGGAGTGGGAGCGGTCCTGTCTCAACGTTCTCAACAGGACGGCAAGATGCATCCATGTGCCTTTCTGTCGCGGCGGCTGTCCAAAGCTGAAAGAAACTATGATGTCGGCAATCGTGAGTTGCTGGCGGTGAAGCTCGCCTTGGAGGAATGGAGGCATTGGCTCGAGGGGGCCGAACACCCATTCATCGTCTGGACAGATCACAAGAACCTGGAATACATAAAGAAGGCTAAGAGACTCAACTCTCGCCAGGCCAGGTGGGCGCTTTTTTTTAATCGCATTTCCTTCTCGCTCTCCTACAGGCCGGGGTCCCGCAACGTCAAGCCAGACACCTTGTCACGATTATTCGACCCCGAGCTTGAGGCCAAGCAACCTGAGACTATCCTTCCACTGAACTGTGTGGTAGGAGCGGTAACTTGGCCAATAGAAACAGAGGTAAAGCAAGCTAACGGTGTGGCCCCGCCACCTGGGGGATGTCCTGTTAATCGATTGTTTGTCCCCACTGAGCTGCGTCCCTGGGTGATTCATTGGGCTCACACCTCGCGGCTTTCGTGCCATCCGGGAGTTAAAAGAACCATGTTTGTGATCTCCCGGCGGTTCTGGTGGCCAGCCATGGAGACGGAGGTCCGGGAGTACGTAGAGGCCTGTTCGGTCTGTGCCAGGAACAAGATGTCTTCCAGGTCTCGCATGGGACTTCTCCAGCCGCTCCCCATTCCCTCCAGACCGTGGTCAGACATCTCGATGGACTTCGTTACAGGCCTCCCGGTCTCACAAGGTAACACCACCGTCCTCACTGTGGTCGACAGATTCTCCAAAATGGTCAGATTCATTGCTATGCCTAAATTACCATCCGCCAAAGAGACGGCAGAGACTATGATGGCTAATGTATTCCGAGTTCATGGATTTCCCAAAGACATTGTTTCAGACCGGGGACCACAGTTTGTGTCACGGTTCTGGGGGGAGTTCTGCCGACTCATTGGAGCCAAGGCCAGCCTGACATCAGGATATCATCCAGAAGCCAACGGCCAGACCGAACGACTTAACCAGCAGCTGGAAACCGACCTCCGGTGCTTGGTCTGCCAGAACCCCTCCACATGGAGCAAACACCTGGTCTGGGTAGAGTATGCGCACAATTTGCTGCCTACATCAGCCACCGGCCTCTCTCCCTTTCATTGTGCCTTAGGGTACCAGCCCCCTCTCTTTCCAGAGAATGAGTCAGAAGTGTCGGTCCCCTCCGCCCATGCCATGGTCCGACGTTGTCGCCGCATTTGGGCAGCCGCCCGTCAAGTATTGACCAGACAACAAGATCGGATGAAGAGAGCGGCAGACCGCAAGAGACGACCTGCGCCTACGAACCCGGTCAGAGAGTCTGGCTTTCAGCCAAGAACTTACATCTCAAGGTCACATCAAGGAAACTGGCACCACGCTTTGTAGGTCCATTCCCAATTACCAAGCTCGTCGGACCTGCAGCGGTTTGGCTTCGTCTGCCCCGATCCCTCCGCGTCCATCCCACCTTCCACGTCAGTCAGGTCAAACCAGCCAAAGAAAGCACCATGGTCCCAGCCACCACATCCCCTCCACCACCCGAAGTAATTGAAGGTGGACCAGTATACAAAGTTAAACGCTTGTTGGCAGTGCGCAACCGGGGTCGGGGCAGACAATTCCTGGTGGATTGGGAAGGATACGGACCTGAAGAGAGACAGTGGGTTCCTTCCCGCCACATTGTCGACCCCACTCTCATCAGGGACTTCTACAGAGACCACCCTGAACAGTCTGGGCCGTCCGGAGTCGGCCATAGAGGGGGGGGGGGGGGGGGGTACTGTCACACCGTGGTGAGGGAAGTCCTGTTTTGGGGTTGTCTGGCACACTTCCTGTTTTATTTTGAAAATTCTAATCCTCCTCTCGTTTCAGGCCACTTGCCTTTCCTCCTGTGTCACTGGTCTGATGTCTCTCCTGATTGCCTGATTGTGCCCACCTGTGTCACCCTCCCTCATGTGTATATAGTCCACGTCTTCCCCTGTCTTGTTGCCAGAGTATATCGTCTCGTCACGTACCTCCAGCATTCGTCCACAGTCTCGAACCAAGTTGCTAAGTATTGCCTTGCCTTATTTATTGATTTCTTTGTTTCCTCTGAGAGAGAGTGATTTTCGTTTGCTAAAGTTTTTGGTCAAGTTCTTTTTGTGTGTTATTTCATAGTGCCTTGCCTTCCTTTTTTCCTCCTCTTGGAGCGCTTTAGTTTGTAGTTATCTCAGCTCTTTATAGCTTACTTTCTGTTTATAGTTTCTTGTCTCCTCTGCATGAGTAAGTTACCTTTTTGTAGCTAATCATAGGTTGTTGTTTTTTTTTGTTATTAGATTCGTGTGTTAGTTTGCTGTTGCCTTTTCCTCCCTATGGAGTGATTTTCCGTTTATGGCCTTATGCCTATATGTCTTTTGTTACTAATGTATCAAAGCTAGATTTTGTAGCCGCTTTGTTTTAATCACTCTGTTCAAAGAGATTTCAAAGAAACCTGTTTAAATAAAGCCTGTGTCAATTGTCACCCTTCTGCACCTGAGTCCTCATTCTCGCCAAGACATAACAGCGTTAAGGCAAAGTTCTAGCAAAAGGCAAATCTGTTCTGGATGTAGTGTGGATCTATCCTGTGACGTGCGATCACCTAGTGGGGACGGCGTGGCACAGTTGGGAGAGTGGCCGTGCCAGTAACCTGGTTCCTGGTTTGATCCCCACCTTCTACCAACCTCGTCACGTACGTTGTATCCTTGAGCAAGACACTTCACCCTTGCTCCTGATGGGTTGTGGTTAGGGCCTTGCATGGCAGCTCCCTCCATCAGTGTGTGAATGTGTGTGTGAATGGGTGAATGTGGAAATAGTGTCAAAGCGCTTTGAGTACCTTGAAGGTAGAAAAGCGCTATACAAGTATAACCCATTTACCATTTACCATTTAGACGTTGCCTCACTGTCTCTACTGCATCCTGGGTTGAAATACAGGTGAACCGATGGGTGACGTCGAATGAAACTATAGTTTCATTTTTGTCCAGTTTTAGGTCTCGGATATTCGCTACAAATTCAATTGAGTTTTGGACATGATGTGGTGTTTTGCCAACCAAAGGTGCTAAGATGTTGGCCACATACTTAGCAATATTGTATGTCACCTTACCAGCTAGCAGGATTGTAATGTTTTCATCCTTGCCTAGTGATGTTCCTGCCTTCCTCTCCTTCAAAGAGAGGTTTGAGGCTGAGGCCTTGGCATTAGAAAGAGCTGCTGTCACTTTCAGCCGTATTAGCTCCCCTTCGGTTTCTGTTAGGTTGTTTTTCCTAATGGCTGATTCCGTCGCTGTGATCAAATTAACTGTAGGAACCTGATGTGGAGTCATGGCAAAGTTCAAGCCTTATGCTAATACATCTTTTTTTGGTTGGGTAAGATTTCTGCTGGAAAAATTATTTACCCATTTATTGTGTGATTTATTATCAGTTGAGTTCCCAGCTGTTTGCCTCCAAATGAGTGATCTTGATCTTCGCTACAAAGTAAATTGGGTTTTGGACATGATGTAGAGTTTTTCCAAGCAATGGTGCTTAGATGTTGGCCACATACTTAGCAATATTGGATGTGTTAGAGTATTTGAGGAGCGTAAGCAACTGGTTTTGGTAGTCAGTTGTGTTGAGAATGACTGCATCTCCGCTTACTAGCTGGCAGGATCATAATGTTTTCATCCTTTCCCAGTGATGTTCCTGCCTTTCTCTCCTTCAAAGAGAGGTTTGAGGCTGAGGCCTTGGCATTAGAAAGAGCTGCTGTCACTTTCAGCCGTATTTGCTCCCCTTCGGTTTCTGTTAGGTTGTTTTTCCTAATGGCTGATTCCTTCGCTGTGATCAAATCAACTGTAGGAACCTGATGTGGAGTCATGGCAAAGTTCAACCTTTGTGCTAATACATCTTTTTCTGGTTGGGTAAGATTTCTGCTGGAAAAATTATTTACCCATTTATTGTGTGATTTATTATCAGTTGAGTTTCCATTTTGTTTCCCTCCAAATGAGTGTTTGCGGTGTGGAGGTGTTCTTACGATGATGTAATTGTTGAAACGTTCTTGTTTGTCTTGCTTTGGTTCTGTTGTGTTGTCCAAGGTGGGTTTTGATTGTGAAATTTGTCACCTTTTCCCAGACCTCTTCAAGATATTTTGCAATTTAAGGAGTTATTTATGAGATTATATTCTAAGGCTTTCAATTATAAAATTGACCTGTCTTACTCTGTCATTAAAGCGTTGTTTTTGCGCTTTCAAGAGGATTGTGTCTGGATGACACACGGATGAAAATCAGAAACGAAGAAGTGCAAGCCTTCACCGAACATGAACTCAGTGGACAAAGACACAATTACTTTTCAATATTCTTTGTTGCACACATGCATGAGGTGCATGAATGTCAGGAGGGTGCTGCATGTTTTGCCAGAACACCGGCTCAACTTTTAGAGCAAGCTGCAATGAACGTCTATCCACAGTGGGAAGCCGCTTTTAAGATACCAATCCAAAGTTTTTCCAAGTATCCAAGTAATCACTGGAGGACTTAAGGAAAAGGAATGACTAAGCATGCTACACACACCGAGCAGGATGACATTAGACGCTAATGTAAAGTAGGGCTGTTAGATCCAGATGTCGATACTATCGATACCTAGTATAATATCAGTATACAAACGATACATTTATCCATTTTTATTACTGTTTACAAACTCAAAGAGTAAGTTTCTGCATACATGAAGACTTTGAGGGCAAAATTATTTAAATGCAAGCCAATAGTTTTTGTATAGTTGATGTGCACTTGCCGCTTTATTTAAAAAAAAAAAATGTATAGCATTTATTACCACAAATGTAATACTTTATTTAATTTACAACAGTACTAGCAAATTTTAAGATAAGTTCTATAAAAATGTGTCTGTCTACTTTTGTTATGTGCTAATACATTTTTCAGTTCTACGATATATTGTCTGATCAGGACTCTAAATCAGGTCGGGATCAGAAGCCAAAAAATTCTGAACGGGACATCTCTATTATTTATTTAACAAAGATATTTCGTAAAAAAAGAGGGTTTCTTCAGCTGCTAGTTTATTACTGTGGGGAGGAGGGGAATCTAGATTTTTGTGAAAATGTTTATCAGAATACACTTGGTCTGCCTCCTTTCTTCCACAAGCTTGGTCCAATTATGTCATTATTTTAACCAAAAAAATATTTTATCCAATAACGAGCATGGTTTCCCTGCCGTGCAGTAAGTGCAAGGCTAAATATAACAATAGAGATTCAATGCAACACTCGTACTAGGGCTGATACAGTAATATTAGAATGGTGAAATGTGGATTGTACAATAAAAAAAGAACTCTACCTTCAGGGCAACATTACCCTCTCAGTAACCTCTGCATTTATATGAATGACACAACAGGGCTAAAATCCCTAAGGTGGCTCTTGTCACCCAACTGGTTCTCCATGGAGAGCATCTGCTAAAACTCCTGGGTTGCTTACAGGGGCAGAAGACCGGTCCAAGTTCTTGTCAGATCCCATCTGCAGGGCTGTGATCTGACCTTTTCCAGCGCTCAGTCGCTTTTCCGGCACTGGTCTGAGTCCAGTTGAAAAAAAAAGATAGTCGTCTCAAGGCTATTAAACCTTGCCCACCTCTGCAACGTCTGTATTCTAAGTACACAAAGTAGATGTTTGATGATCTATTCGGTGGCAAAAGCAGAAACCTAGATACAGCCCTCGTCACATGAGTTTAGAACGCCAGCGCCGCAGTTGCTGGGAATACTTCCATCGCCTTTCCCCTCACAGGGCCTGAGGCCTGTCACTCATCTTGACTGACACGTCGCTTTTCAGGGTTAAAAACAAGCCAGCAAGTAAGGTCCCCAGATGAAAGCTGACAAACCAATCAAAAAAAAAAGCAAGCGAGACAAGAAATTAGTCTTTTCCACTTGACATGTGCCAATCACGTTGATTGACGGGATGTTGCAGGTGACTCCGAGCCAGGCGAGCAGTGGGGAATGTCTGCTTCTGATCAGACTTCTTGAAGGAAATTCAATTAGATTCCTCTGCTGATTTTTCTTGGAGATATTAAAGACAGAACTTAAGAAGATGCACATTTCTTTGACGTGCTGAGTTTGGTTTGAACCGATTTTTTATGCTAGTCGTGGTAAAAGACCATAATTATGCATAAGAAGGGGTGAAAACAAAGCAATTTTTTAACCTTGTGTAATAGTGGTCATCCTGCACTGTCAAATCCTGCAACATACGGGAAATGAACCATTGCCCACAAATGCAAACCAATAAGCTCATTGTTCAGCACAACTCTTAAAGGCCTACTGAAATGATTTTTTTTTTATTTAAACGGGAATAGCAGATCCATTCTATGTGTCATACTTGATCATTTCGCGATATTGCCATATTTTTGCTGAAAGGATTTAGTAGAGAAAATCAACGATAAACTTTTGCTCGCTGATAAAAAAAAACCTTGCCTGTACCGGAAGTAGCGTGACGTCACAGGAGCTAGGATTCCTCACAATTCCCCATTGTTTACAATGGAGCGAGAGAGATTCGGACCGAGAAAGTGATGATTACCCCATTAATTTGAGCGAGGATGAAAGATTCGTAGATGAGGAACGTTACAGTGAAGGACTTGAGAGGCAGTGATGGACGTATCTTTTTTCGCTCTGACCGTAACTTAGGTACAAGCTGGCTCATTGGATTCCACACACTCTCCTTTTTCTATTGTAGATCACAGATTTGTATTTTAAACCACCTCAGATACTATATCCTCTTGAAAATGAGAGTCGAGCACGCGAAATGGACATTTAAAGTGACTTATCTCCAAGACAATGCATCGGTGACACACTTAGCTACTGAGCTAACGTGCTAGCATCGTTCTCAAATGAAGATAGAAACAAAATAAATAAACCCCTGACAGGAAGGATAGACAGAAGAGCAAAAATACTATTAAACCATGTACATGTAACTACACGGTTAAAAATTCTCAGCCTGGTAAGGCTTATCAATGCTGTTGCGACACTAAGGCTAATTTAGCAACTTAGCAACCGGAACTCACAGAACTATGTACTCTCTCCTTTTTCTATTGTGTATCACGGATTTGTATTTTAAACCACCTCGGATACTATATCCTCTTGAAAATGAGAGTCGAGCACGCGAAATGGACATTTAAAGTGACTTTTATCTCCAAGACAATGCATCGGTGACACACTTAGCTACTGAGCTAACGTGCTAGCTCAGTAGCGAATTAAAATCGCCATTCTCACGTTGTACGATTTAGTATTGATTCTCATTTTTCAAAAATCGATTTAATTTTTTTTATTTTTTTTTATTTTTTTATTTATTTTTTTTATTTTTTTTAGTAATCAGTCCAACAAAACAATACACATCAATACCATAACAATGCAATCCAATTCCAAAACCAAACCCGGCCCAGCAACACTCAGAACTGCAATTGAGAGGAGACAAAAACACGACACAGAACAAACCAAAAGTAGTGAAACAAAAATTAATATTATCAACAACAGTATCAATATTAGTAACAATTTCAACATAGCAGTGATTAAAAATCCCTCATTGACATTATCATTAGACATTTATAAAAAAATAAAATAAAAAAAAAGAACAATAGTGTCACAGTGGCTTACACTTGCATCACATCTCATAAGCTTGACAACACACTGTGTCCAATATTTTCACAAAGATAAAATAAGTCATATTCATAGGGTTCATTTAATAGTTAAAACAAATTTACATTATTGCAATCAGTTGATAAAACATTGTCCTTTACAATTATAAAAGCTTTTTACAAAAATCTACTACTCTGCTTGCATGTCAGCAGACTGGGGTAGATCCTCCTGAAATCCTATGTATTGAATGAATAGAGAATTGTTTTGAATCGGAAAAATATTGTTTTTGAATCGCGTTGAATCGAAAAAATCGATTTATAATCGAACCGTGACCCCAAGAATCGATATTGAATTGAATCGTGGGACACCCAAAGATTCACAGCCCTAGTGTTTAAGTTCGGTTTCAGCACCCCTGTTTTGTGTTTCTTGGTTGCCATGGGTGCTGATTATTTTCAACTGCTTCTGATTAGTGTTCGGGACACTCACTTGTTCCCGTGCACTAACCAGAGAGCTATTTAGTCCATCCTCTGGCCTCACTTGGCCTGGTTATTTTGCTTGCTATATGCAAAAAGTTACGACGACCTTTTCTATTTTCTATTCCTGAGTTAAGCTTTGCCCGGTTCATGTGCTTAGCTTTTCTTGCGAGCTACTCCGTTAGCTTTCCCGTGCTATAGGCATGCTTGTTTTGTTTATTTTGTATTTTGCACGTTTATGAAGAATAAATAATTCTTCTTACCTGCGAGCTGCTTCCTTACGTTCCTCCGCAGTTTGGAAAGACGACCCCCGGCATCAACATGCCACGGTACCGTAACAAATCACATGAGTAAACTCGTTAACTATGACAGCCCTAATAAAAATCTATACTTTGATGCCATAAGGTTAGGGATTGTCTTACCTCTTACTTCTCATAGAAGTCGGATCTCCCGGAGAAAGCGCCGTCACGGCCGAGTTTATCCGTGTAAACAACATCCCGGAAGAAATTGCGAGACAACCCGGATCTCCATGGTACACTATACCCGGAACAAAGCGCCGCAGGCGGCGTAGAGAACGTAAACAGAAACGAGGCTGCAGAGCTGGTCTGCTGGAGAGGCTAAGACAACGACCGAACAGACCACCACTGCCGAGTATATTTCTCACAAATGCAAGATCACTGGCAAACAAGATGGACGAACTGAGGCTACAGGTAGCAACGAACATCACCGTGAGGAATAGCTGTGTGCTAATAGTCACAGAAACCTGGCTCCATTCATCCATCCCGGACCTAGCTATCGAGCTAACAGGCTACACTCTACACCGCCTGGACAGGACAAAAGAGGCTACAGGGAAATCGTGTGGAGGAGGACTATTAATATTCACAAAGGACACATGGGGAACACACACAAGCATTGTGAGTAGCCACTGTTCCCCTAATCTAGAATATCTGACTATTAAATGTCGACCCTTTTACCTGCCGAGGAAATACAATGCTGTGTTGCTAACCGCAGTGTACATAGCGCCAGATGCTAACGCTAGCACGGCGCTAGGTCAGCTGCATGATACAATCAACCAGCAACAAAGGCTGCTCATATCATCGCAGGAGACTTTAACCATGCTAATCTGAAGGTAGTGCTCCCCAAACTACACCAGCATGTAAAATGTGCCACAAGAGGCAAAAACACACTGGACAAGGTTTACTCAAATATTAAACTGGGCTACAGAGCTAAACCTTTAGCACACATGGGCCAGTCAGACCACACATCCCTGCTACTCATCCCAGCATACACCCCCACCCGGATAAGTGCTCCCACCACAACAAAGTCCATCAAAACCTGGCCTGAAGGTGCCACTGAAAAGCTGCAAGACTGCTTTGACACCACTGCGTGGGAGGTCTTTGTAGACGAGGACCTGGAGAAATACACATCAGGAGTACTGGGCTACATAAAACACTGCACAGACTCTGTTACTGTGGATAAGCGCGTCCGAGTCTATTCCAACACAAAGCCATGGATGACGAGAGAGGTGCAGAGGCTGCTGAGGGAGAGGGACACCGCGTTCAGATCTGGCGACGGGGAGCTCTACAGCACTGCCAGAGCCAGCCTGAAGCGTGGTATCAGGGAGGCTAAGGAGGACTACAAAACGAAGATTGAGGACTGCTTCCAAAGCAACGACTCCAGGAGAGTATGGCAGGGGGTCCAGCACATGACCAACTACAGGCCCAGCAACCTCCCGGCCGGCAGGGGAGACCCCCGGCTGGCAGAGGAGCTGAACTCCTTCTACGCCCGCTTTGAGGTAACACCATCGGAAGCAGTCACACTTCACTCAGTAGCAACACCTCACCCAACAGCCACACCTCAATCAGCAGTCACACCTCACTCGGCAGACCACAGCAGCCTCACCCTTTCAGTGACGGAACACGAGGTCAGACGCACACTGAAAGCCGTGAACCCGAGGAAGGCTGCGGGACCGGACGGCGTCTCCGGACGGGTGCTGAGAGACTGCGCTGATCAGCTGGCTGGTGTCCTCACCGACATCTTCAACCGGTCCCTGTCCCAGGCCACCGTCCCATCCTGCCTGAAAACCTCCACCATCATCCCGGTCCCCAAAAAGAAAAACACTGTCAGCTGTCTGAACGACTACCGGCCAGTGGCACTCACTTCCATCACAATGAAGTGTTTCGAGAAACTGGTCCGGACCCACATCCTCTCATCCCTACCGCCCGCATTGGACCCCCATCTGTTTGCCTACCGAGCCAACAGGTCTACGGAGGACGCCATCGCTACGGCTCTCCACTCCGCCATGTCCCACATGGAGGGGGGGGGAGCTATGTACGGCTGCTCTTTGTAGACTTCAGCTCTGCATTTAATACCATCTTACCTGACAGACTGGTGACCAAGCTAGCAGACCTCGGAATATCCAACCCCACCTGTCTCTGGATTAAAGACTTCCTGACTGACCGCCATCAGAGGGTGAGGATGGGTACCCACACCTCCACAGCCCTCAGCCTCAGCACCGGCTCACCTCAGGGCTGCGTGCTGAGCCCCCTGCTCTACTCACTCTACACCCACGACTTCACAGCCACCCACCCCGGCAATCACATCATAAAGTTTGCCGATGACACAACGGTGGTGGGCTGCATCTCTGGGGTCGACGAGACGGCATACCGGGACGAGGTGGAGCAGCTGGCAGTGTTGAGCAGGGTGAACAACCTGAAGCTGAACCAGCTCAAGACCCAGGAAGTGATCTTGGACAGCAGGAGGAGAAAAACTACCATACAGCCCCTGTACATCGACGGGGGCTGTGTGGAAAGAGTCTCATCCCTACGCTTCCTGGGAGTTCACCTGGATGAGGACCTGTCCTGGAGGACCAACACCACGGCCATCGTCAAGAGGGCACAGCAGAGGCTCCACTTCTTGAGAGTACTCAGGAATCTCCACCTGAGACAGGATCTGCTGGTGTCCTTCTACCGCTGTTCTGTGGAGAGCATCCTCACATACTGCATCTGCGTATGGTTCTGCAGCTGCACAGCAGCAGAGAGGAAAGCTCTCCAGAGGGTCGTCAACTCGGCCCAAAAAATCATTGGGTGCCCCCTCCCCTCCCTGGAAGAACTGTATAACTCCCGCTGCCTGAAGAAGGCAGCCAACATACTCAAGGACCCATCCCACCCCGGCAACAGCCACTTCGATCGGCTGCCTTCCGGCAGACGTTTCAGAACCATGCAAACCCGCACAAATAGACTCAGGAACAGTTTCTACCCCCGGGCCATAACGGCACTAAACGCAGCTAAATTGTAAAAAAAAACAAAAAACAAAAACTCCCTCACGTGCAACATGAGGAAGCCACCGGTCAATCACGATCCGGGACTGTGCAATCAGCGATTACATGCCAACTGGACAATATTTATCATATTTATTCACACAATTAATCCACAATAAAAAGCCTGCACAGCATAGGAGGTAGGAAATGCTGACTCCCACCCCCTTAGCACACTGGGATTCAGCATTACTCCTCTCTAGTCACTTTATACTTTTTACTGTTTCGTTTTCTTTTACATTGCCTCCTAGAGTGGTCTTAGGCCACATTGTATATTGCATATTGTGTATATTGTGTTGTTTTTGTATATTGTGTGGTTTCTTCTTTTTAAAAAAAATGCAAAGCACCTCAGGGAAGCAATCTAAATTTTGTTGGACCTGTACCTGTACATGCACAATGACAATAAAGATCATTCATTCATTCATTCATACCTACCATCGCTCTCCGAGTAATTTCACTTGATCAAACCTTTTTCAACATTCCCCACTACAGAGTAATAGAAG
The DNA here is from genome assembly GCF_033978785.1 of Entelurus aequoreus. Taxonomy (NCBI): domain Eukaryota; kingdom Metazoa; phylum Chordata; class Actinopteri; order Syngnathiformes; family Syngnathidae; genus Entelurus; species Entelurus aequoreus. The sequence goes on along the minus strand of NC_084738.1, from coordinate 41,983,960 downwards.
TATACACTATCATTTGTGCTGATATCGTATCGGTGTCGGACAATTCTCAAGGCCCCAATATCTGTATCGTGTTGCCTGCTCAGTGGCCTTGTGGTTACAGTGTCCGCCCTGAGATCGGTAGGTTGTAAGTTCAAACACCAGCCGAGTCATACCAAAGACTATACAAATGGGACCCATTACCTCCCTGCTTGGCACTCAGCATCAAGGGTTGGAATTGGGAATTAAATTACCAAAATGATTCCCGGGCGCGGCCACCGCTGCTGGTCACTGCTCCCCTCACCTTCCTAGTGTGTGTGTGACAATCAGTGGTACTTTAGCCTTTAACTTTAAGTGAAAAAGTTGCATGCTGACACCCCTATGAAAAGCTGTCAATATTAGTACATTACCTCATAAACCTGTACTTTATTCTACTGTATTGTTTTTATACAGCAATTATATTTAAAAGACATGTTACATGTTAAAGGCCTACTGAAATGATTTTTTTTTATTTAAACGGGGATAGCAGATCCATTCTCTGTGTCATACTTGATCATTTCGCGATATTGCCATATTTTTGCTGAAAGGATTTAGTAGAGAACATCAACGATAAAATTCGCAACTTTTGGTCGCTGATAAAAAAAGCCTTGCCTGTACCGGAAGTAGCGTGATGTCACAGGTTGAAAGGCTCCTCACATTTCTCCATTGTTTACACCAGCAGCGAGAGCGATTCCGGCCGAGAAAGCGACGATAACCCCATTAATTTGAGCGAGGATGAAAGATTCGTGGATGAGGAACGTCAGAGTGAAGGACTAGAGTGCAGTGCAGACGTATGTTTTTTCGCTCTGACCGTAACTTAGGTACAAGGGTTCATTGGATTCCACACTTTCTTCTTTTTCTATTGTGGATCACGGATTTGTATTTTAAACCACCTCGGATACTATATCCTCTTGAAAATGAGAGTCGAGAACGCGAAATGGACATTCACAGTGACTTTTATCTCCACGACAATACATCGGCGAAGCTCTTTAGCTACGGAGCTAACGTGATAGCATCGTGCTTAAATGCAGATAGAAATAAAAGAAATAAACCCCTGACTGGAAGGATAGACAGAAAATCAACAATACTATTAAACCATGGACCTGTAACTACATGGTTAATGCTTTCCAGGCTGGCGAAGCTTAACAATGCTGTTGCTAACGACGCCATTGAAGCTAACTTAGCAACGGGACCTTACAGAGCTATGCTAAAAACATTAGCTATCCACCTACGCCAGCCCTCATCTGCTCAACAACACCCGTGCTCACCTGCGTTCCAGCATACGACGGAGCAACGAAGGACTTCACCCGATCATAGATGCGGTCGGCGGCCCGGAGACGGAGGAAGTCAAGGTGAGGTCGGCGGCTAGCGCGTCTGCTATCCATCTCAAAGTCCTCCTGGTTGTGTTGCTGTAGTCCGCCGCTAATACACTGATCCCACCTACAACTTTCTTCTTTGCAGTCTTCATTGTTCATTAAACAAATTGCAAAAGATTCACCAACACAGATGTCCAGAATACTGTGGAATTTTGAGATGAAAACAGAGCTTTTTGTATTGGATTCAATGGGGTCCGAATACTTCCGTTTCAACGATTGATGTCACGCACGTACGTCACCATACATAGACGTTTTCAACCGGAAGTTTAGCGGGAATTTTAAAATTGCACTTTATAAGTTAACCCGGCCGTATTGGCATGTGTTGCAATGTTAAGATTTCATCATTGATATATAAACTATTAGACTGCGTGGTCGGTAGTAGTGGGTTTTAGTAGGCCTTTAAAATTGTGCTGCTTTGAAGGGCCAAGCACCAATTAAATGGATTTCAATGTATTTTAACGGCTGGCGTTGAGTGTTTTGCTCGTAGAACCAATAAGTTGAAGTAAGTTGAAGTATTACTGTGGATTGAATTTCTAAATAGTAAATGGTAATTGGGTTATACTTGTATAGCGCTTTTCTACTTTCAAGGTACTGAAAGCGCTTTGACACTATTTCCACATTCACCCATTCACACACACGTTCACACACTGATGGCGGGAGCTGCCATGCAAGGCCCTAACTACGACCCATCAGGAGCAAGGGTGAAGTGTCTTGCTCAAGGACACAACGGACGTGACTTGGTCGGTAGAAAGCTGGGGATTGAACCAGGAACCCCCAGGTTGCTGGCACGGCTACTCTCCCAACTGCGCCACGCCATCCCCATCTAATGAGATGTTCTGAGCTCCTGTTTCTATGTTAGCGTTGTAAGAAGAATACAGTTTTCCTGGATGTAGATTCAAGTCTCATAGTTGAAGTAGTTGAGACTGCATCCACAGTGCCCCTGCTGGATGCAACCAAGTAGTGTATTAGCCTAAATTGCTTAAAGGTGCGATTCATCGACAAGCATTCCGATTATTTTGCACGTTCCAAATTCTTTGCTATACAAAACCATGCAGTGTGGACTGAAATTAACGACATGAGGACATAGCGTCAAATCGAGCTAATGGCGAGATGAATGTAAAAAAAAAAATACATCAAGTGACAAAACTTGAGGCCGCTCCCTGGCGACGGAGCTTTTCTCCCTAAAGCCTCACATAATGATCTGCAAATCCCATTACAGCCGTCGTGACAGAGCATGAACTCCACTCGCTTTTATGTGTTTAATCCCTGGCAAACGCGCATGAAAGCAACTACCATCTGATTTGCGAAGGGAGCCTGGTGCACGCCTCATGTCATGCGGGCCTCAGACGGCAGCGAGCGAGCGCCGATGACGCCCTGAGCGCTGATGTGTTGTGCCACCGACCCTCATTCATAACTTATGATATCGGCGGCGCTAATGGTGCGGGCGCTTTAGCCAAACATAATGAAACGTGATGAGTAAAAGGAGCATCTGTCATTCCCGCCGCGCGGACGACATGAAAGAGCAAATCAAAAACGTCGGAATTCCTTGATGGCGAGGCTAAGTGGATGTGCGGCGCTTTAAAACATTCATCAATAAGCTTCAATTAGCAGCGATACAAGCTGGCATCCGGGGCAATGGCTTTCTAAACTGACACTGAGTTGCTGTTTGCATTCATTTACGCAGAGAAATGTGTCATTTATGCACCAAAATAATGTCACTTACACCACAAGTCAGCTTTATTAGCACGCTGGACACTAATTAGACTTCGCCGCGACTGCTGGTGGTTTATAACTTTACAGCAAACTTTATTTACTGCGGCTTCAGAGTTTAATGTATGCCGTCCCGTAAAAACACAATAATAAAAGTAGGTCTTAGCCTACTATTAGGCTCTCCTGCTGGGCTTTTGCCAAACTGAGGCTTCATTAACCGCTACTGTAGCTGTGGTGGCAAAATGCTGGCTCAACAAACATTATGCTAAATCAGAAGTATAATCAATCAAAACTGTTATATTTTCTTACTTTTCTGATACAAACCCTCAAAGTACCAATTATTACTCTGAGCCAGCTAACGTTTTTCCACTGACAAATAAAATCATGCGGGGGTCATTTTGATATTTTCATTTTCAAAAACAATACACTATGTATTGTAAACCTAAGGGCCTCCCTCCATGTTATTGAATGCTAAAAGTCCCGGGGACCCAACAGGTTCTCAGTCGTAAAAGTGTTAAAAATGAGTCATGTTATTTATTTGTATTTTACTTTCTTTTTTATAATGTCCTGCCCAGCTTCTCGGGCAAATCATATAGCAGATGTAGATGCCCATATCGGCTGTTCAGATTTACTTTACAAAAGAGAAGTGTAGGATACTTCTCTTGTTGCCTTACTTGTATTTTGACTTTATTAAATGTATTTATATTATCATTTGGTGCAGCCGGGCCGGAGCAGGAGGGGATAGAAAGAGAGAAAAAGGAAGACAGAGGGGGGAATTGTGGGGACAAGAGGGGGATTAGACAGAGAGACAAAAACAACAACAGCAAACACAACAACAACAACAACAACAACAACAGAGCAACATCAGCAAATACGACATGTACAAATATGATGGTAAAAGTAATAGCAAATAAGCAGTTAGCGAAAATTTTAAAAAAAATACAGAAATGACAATGAGCATTATTACACTAAAAATGGAGCAATATGAATACCAATAGAAATAGTGCTATTGATAATAAACAATACCAGTACTTTACCTTTATTATCAACAATACAATTGTTCAAATGCAACAATACATATACGTAATGATAACTTGAGATACGAAAGAATGCAGAAAAATGGAGGGGAAGAAAGAGAAGCAACCTACATTAACCTTGTAGATTGTTATAGTAATAATAGGTTAAGCTTTTTCAGTGTGCCATGTGTTATACCCAGTTTACCCTAGGGCAACAACGTTAATATATGTTTGATGAAACGTGATTATGTGCATGAGTGTATGTGTGCATATGTACTTGTATATGTACAGTATGTGTATGTGTGCTTGTACAGTGAATGTATATGTACAGTATGTGTATGTGTGTGTTTGTACAGTGAATGTATGTGTAGTATGTGTATGTGTGTGTTTGTACAGTGAATGTATATGTACAGTATATGTATGTGTGTGTTTGTACAGTGAATGTATGTGTAGTATGTGTATGTGTGTGTTTGTACAGTGAGTGTATATGTACAGTATGTGTATATGTATGTTTTTACAGTGAATGTATATGTACAGTATGTGTATACAGTATGTTTGTATAATGAATGTGCGTGTGGATGTACGAACTTTGAGTGTGTAAATATGTACTGTATTTATTTGTATATGTATGTGGGAGCGTAGGTACCTATGTATGTCTGTATGTATGTGTGTGAGTATATGTGAATTTGCATGTACAATACATTTGACTCCCAGTGTGTGCGGGAGCCAGAGTACGGCCCCAGCCTCCCCGAGAACCCATCCCACAAACAGTAGGTGTGGTGCCCAGGGAACCAGGGGCCACCGCCCCCACGCAGCCAAGCCGGACAGCGACAGGAACCCCAGAGCCTGGCCCACCGTGCCGCCCACAAGGGCCAGCAGCAGGCCGCAGACAGACGCACCCGGCAGAGGACAAGGCACGAGAAAAACGGGGGGCAGCCAGACCCCAAGCCAGCGAGAGACCACACCCCACACGGACAGAAATTTGTATTTTACTTTCAACGATTATCTTAATATCTATAGATCATCTTCATGTCTATCCATTGACGTAACGTTTTTTTTTTGTATTTTATGCCCTTTTCGTCAAACATCTTTTTTAGTAGGAAAAACACCAAAAAAAAATGTCAAAGTGGAATGTTTGATGTGAAGTAAATAGGTAAATAATTAATTATTATTTTCTGAGCAATGGCAGTTTAAAAAATCTGACTAAAGATCTTGGGGATCCAAAAGGCCCCCACTCATAAAAGTGTTCAAAATAAATCATATCTCAACATATTTTATTTTACTTTCAATGCTTAAATCTCTAGCTCAATCCATCCATCCATTTTATACCGCTTGTCCCTTTTGGGGTCAAGGGGGGGTGCTGGAGCCTATCCCAGCTGCACTCTGGCGGAAGGCGGGGTACACCCTGGACAAGTCGCCACCTCATTGCAGGGCCAACACAGATAAACAGACAACATTCACACTCACATTCACACACTAGGGCCAATTTAGTGTTGTCAATCAACCTATCCCCAGGTGCATGTCTTTGGAGGTGGGAGGAAGCCGGAGTACCCGGAGGAAACCCACGCAGTCACGGGGAGAACATGCAAACTCCACACAGAAAGACCCAGAGCCCGGGGTTCGAGGACCTATCAACTTTAGAAATATTTTTCAATCATACGTTTTTATTATTTTTGGACCAATGACATCTTTGAAGTAAAAGAAACTGCCTTCATGGCCGCTTAGTGTTATTTTTGTCCACAAATGGCCCCCAGGCCGGACTTTGGACACCACTGCTCTAAGCAATAAAAAATTATGACATTGCAACCCGCTTATATTACAGCACTCTAACTGGCTGACTGATGTCCACATTGGCGGTTGTTGACCTGACCAAAGTCAATCCATAATTATTGACTTGACATAAAGAGAATTTTCAAGCCTACAACAGTTTATTAACATTAAAACAATTTGTGCATGTTTATTTTGCTTCTGTTGCTTTTATATATTTTATACTCTCATAACAGAGCTGCTGCAGTAAATTATTTGTACACTATAATGCCAAAAGTATTTGGCCACCCATCCAAATAATCAGAATCAGGTGTCCTAATCACTTGGCCCGGCCACAGGTGTATAAAATCAAGCACTTAGGCATGGAGACTGTTTCTACAAACATTTGTGAAAGAATGGGCCGCTCTCAGGAGCTCAGTGACATCCAGCGTGGAACTGTCATAGGATGCCACCTGTGCAACAAATCTAGTCGTGAAAGTTCCTCGCTCCTAAATATTCCAACGTCATCTGTTTTATTATAAGAACATGGAAGAGTTTGGGAACAACAGCAACTCAGTCACAAAGTGGTAGGCCACGTAAACTGACAGAGAGGGGTCAGCGGATGCTGAGGCGCGTAGTGCAAAGAGGTCGCCGACTTTCTGCGCAGTCAGTTGCTACAGAGCTCCAAACTTCATGTGACCTTCCAATTAGCGCTTTTGGAAGAATGGTCGAAAATTCCTATAAACACACTCCGCAACCTTGTGGACAGCCTTCCCAGAAGAGTTGAAGCTGTATTAGCTGCAAAAGATGGACCAAAATCATATTGAACCCTATGGGTTAGGAATGGGATGGCAATTCAATTTCATATGTGAGTCAAGGCAGGCGGCCAAATACTTTTGGCAATATAGTGTATGTTTTGACTACAATGACAAAAAAAGTTTTCATACATGCACAAATCTTTCTTTATGTGACTAACAGTCCTATTAAAAAAAAACACAAATGGGTGTTGTTTGTTGTGCGGGCAATGGTAGAATCCAGGTTAATACTGCTATGATTTTATTTTGAAGCTTACTTAGTACTGGACAGGAAGTTACTGCGTGCACATCTTAAAGAGGAACTGCACTTTTGGGGGGAATTTTTCATTCACAATCCTCATGAGACACAAGAAGACAAAAGTTTTTTTTTGCATTGTAATTTATAATAATCTGCTAGTTCTAGGTGGCTAGCAATGCAGCTAAAGTAATCATGTAACATGCTACGGCATTAACTGTAAGATAGCTACGGCAAGAATAGGTTTTGAGTTTTATAATGTACAACACAATGCGACACGACACCAATCTGTACGGACTGTGAAACATGAACAATCATATTACAGTATCTGGAAAGTATTAGCCCACATTTTATGTTTTGTTTGTACACAGCTAACTTGACAGCATATGTAGTGTAGTTGTAATAACAAGCATGACGTGCTGCGTGTATCAGGATCAATATTATATCGACTAACTCGATGGACAGTTACTCGTTCAGTCCAGCTGGCTTTTTTCAGTTTATTTTGGGTAAGCACGCCATTTCTGTCGGCATAGCTTGGCTCCAAGTTCCACATTTGCAGCATTTAGTCACGCTGACCTCACTCTCTGCTTCAGTCTGCTCCAATGTTTTACACTCTTTGTGCTCGCTTCTATAAGTAACAGTTTATCTTCTGTATATTCAGGTTCAAAAAGATAAGGTTGTGAATCCTCATTTGTCCCAAAATAGTCATCTTTGTTGTCTGCTGCCATGTCTGCAATGATTAGAAAACAAACTTGCGTTTGATTCCGTAAGTAGGAACATACATTTGTTGCCGAAAGCCAGAAGTCCATTGCTATGGAAACTGAAATAAATGCGCAGAGGAAAATGCTTAAAATTACCAAAATACGGTAAATATTGAACATATTACATAGTTATGAAGGTGTCTGTTACTACATTATATATATGTACTTGCAGTGTGTTTATAAAACATATTACATATTGTTGTGAAGGTGTCTGTTACTACATTATATATATGTACTTACATTGTGTATATAAAACATATTACATATTGTTATGAAGGTGTCTGTTACTACATTATATATATGTACTTGCAGTGTGTATATAAAACATATTACATATTGTTGTGAAGGTGTCTGTTACTACATTATATACTGTATATGCTTGCAGTGTGTATATACTGTAAATCATTGATGTGGGTTTTGAAGTTGTTTTAGAAGGCTTTGAAGGCTACAACGGTGATTCCCACTAGCTGCATTTTGCATGCGTTTTTTTTTAATCATCTTTAGAATCTTAAAAAAAAAACAAAGTGTGTTCTTCTCCCCAAAAAAGTGCAGTTCCCCTTCAACGTTGTGAAACTAGTAGAGGTGGTAATCTCTACTACTATTCAGGAACGGAAATGTTATTATGAATTCATTATTTATGCATCCGTGTTAATAAATATTACTATTATCAGATATACGTCCATCAATCCATGCATCAATTTTCTACCGCTTGTCCCTTTCGGGGTCGCGGGGGGTGCTGGAGCCTATCTCAGCTGCATTCGGGCGGTAGGCAGGGGTACACCCTGGACAAGTCGCCACCTCATCGCAGAGACAACATATTATATATTATAATTATATAAGTATGTTATTTTATTATATTTTCAATATGTTTTTAAAGGCCTACTGAAACCCACTACTACCGACCACGCAGTCTGATAGTTTATATATCAATGATGAAATCTTAACATTGCAACACATGCCAATACGGCCGTGTTAGATTAGTAAAGTGCAATTTTAAATTCCCCGCGAAATATTCTGCTGAAAACAACTCGGTATGATGACTAGGGTTGGGTATCGAGTATCGAGTATCGATTGGAACCGGGACTAACTTTCCGATTCTCCCGGAATCGTTCAAAAGTTTAAATTTCGATTCCTATTTTCGATACTCTGTCCGCCGACGGGAAAAAAATATGTCCGCCGAACCTGAAGAAGAAGCCGCTGAACAACGAAGAAGCGGCCACCGCCGGAAGTGTTAGCATAGCCGAGCGAGTCAGTCAAGCTCAAGCATGGATAGCGGGCGTCGGCGGTCGAAAGTGTGGCTTTACTTTACAAAAAAAAAATTAAATAACCGCGAAATAACAGAGCTCCATGTACATCAAGAAACGAGTGGAGAGAGAGCTGCAGATGTACCAGGACGTTCCACCGATACTTATGTCTGACGACCCTGCTGCATGGTGGTGGAACCAACAAAAGACTTATTCTTTGCTGTCATATCTCGCTTTCTCCTATTTATGCGTTCAAGCTTCTTCCACACCCAGCGAACGTGTATTTTCCACAGCAGGAGACACTATCTGTCCAGAACGCTCACGCATCCTGCCTGAGAAGGCGGATATGGTCATTTTCCTAAACAAGAACTGTCTCTGATTTTATACTGTACCTGCTGCTAATCTGGACTGGGTTTTGCAAGTTGTTTCTTATTGTTTATTTGCTTTTCTGCACCAGGTTAGCCCATCAGTGGGAGCACGGTAACATTTTTAAGTACCTGCAGCATCATACACTTGTGTGTGTAAATGTGTTTTCATGAGGTTTCCTGCAGCATCATACACTTATGTGTAAAGGTGTTTTCATGAGGTTTCCTGCAGCATCATACACTTATGTGTAAAGGTGTTTTCATGAGGTTTCCTGCAGCATCATACACTTATGTGTAAATGTGTTTTCATGAGGTTTTCAAAAATAAAGCTCTCTTGAGGAAAGTGTACCCCTGGGAAAATGTATTCATAATTTATATTATTTATATTCAAGTTCATAGATTTGATATTTATATTCTAGTTGAAAACAGCCCTGTGAGGAATTTATAGTAAAGTTCATAAAAAGTTAATAGAATTAAAATTGATGGAGAATGTCAGACTATTTCATTCAGAAAGACTGTATGTAGGTTAGCTAGCTCATTTAAAATATCCTAAACTTTTTTTTGACCCTGCCTCTTAAAAGAACCGGAATCGAGAATCGTCAGGAATCGGAATCGAAACAAAGAATCGGAATCGTTCGAATTCAAACGATGCCCAACCCTAATGATGACGTTTGCGCGTGACGTCATGGATTGTGCGGACATATTGGGACACCATTGTGGCCAACTATTAAGTCGTCTGTTTTCATCGCAAAATTCCACAGTATTCTGGACATCTGTGTTAGTGAATCTTTTGCAATTTGTTTAATGAACAATGAAGACAGCAAAGAAGAAAGCTGTAGGTGGGATCGGTGTATTATCGGCTGGCTACAGCAACACAACCAGGAGGACTTTGAGTTTGATAGCAGACGCGCTACCGTGAGTACACAGCTGTGGCTTCCAAACATTTGATCGCTTGCCCGTACGTGCGTGCCGCTATGTGCATGTCACATACGTAACTTTGGGGACTTTGGGGAAATATATGTGCTGTATGAACTTTACGGAGGTGAACGGTACTTTGGGCTGTGGGATTGAGTGTGTTGTGCGGGTGTTTGAGTTGTAATGGTGGGTTATATGGACGGGAGGGGAGAGGTGTTTGTTATGCGGATTAATTTGTGGCATATTAAATATAAGCCTGGTTGTGTTGTGGCTAATAGAGTATATATATGTCTTGTGTTTATTTACTGTTTTAGTCATTCCCAGCTGAATATCAGGTCCCACCCGCCTCTCACAGCATATTCCCTATCTGAATCGCTTCCACTGCCCTCTAATCCTTCACTCTCACTTTCCTCATCCACAAATCTTTCATCCTCGCTCAAATTAATGGGGTAATCGTCACTTTCTCGGTCCGAATAGCTCTCACTGCTGGTGGGAATGATTGTAAACAATGTGCAGACGTGAGAAGCTGTACAACCTGTGACGTCATGCTACTTCCGGTACAGGCAAGGCTTTTTTATCAGCGACCAAATGTTGCGAACTTTTTCGTCGATGTTCTCTACTAAATCCTTTCAGCAAAAATATGGCAATATCGCGAAATGATCAAGTATGACACATAGAATGGACCTGCTATCCCCGTTTAAATAAGACAATTTCATTTCAGTAGTGTTATGTCTTAGACGGGGGGAAGGAGACGGCACAACAGCAGAAGTATAAACTCAATGTATTTATTGAGTGATTTATGATTACGTAGGGTGTGTATGCTACTATGTGTTTGAATGTAAACTATGTGCTGGAATTAATATATAAAGATACCGTAAGGGGTGTTGTCATGCGTGTTGAATGGTGGCGTCCAAATCCAGGGGGAGAAGGCAAAGAGGTCCGGGGGTCCAAGCGTGGTCGTAGTGCAGGAGAGAGCGTCCAAAGTCCAGGCAAGGTGTCGGTTAATCAGGAGGGCAAACAGGATTCAGGGGAATATGACAGCGGGAGCTGAGACAGGGACTGTGGGCGGAAGGAGAGACGAAGGAGATCAAAAACAAGGTACGAAGAAACAAGCACAGGAGAAAAACACTGGTGGGAAATCAGAGACTTGAGCTTACTGCAAGCAAAGCAACGTTCCGACGAGTAGTCAGCGGCGAGGCTCTTTATCCTGTCGTCCGTAATCACTGCCAGGTGTCTTGATTGATGATTGTCTCCAGCTGCGGCCGCATGTGGGTGCGGTCTGCACAGCGCGTGTGGGTGCGGTCTGCGCAGCGCGTGTGGGGGCGTGTCTGGACGTACTCAGAGTGGAGCTGCTGAGTGCTCCCGCAGATGAGGGAGGAACGGACTGTGCTTGTGTCATAACAGTGCCTCCCCCCCCTTATGCGAGACCCCCGACGAGCGCCGAAGAGCTCCTGGATTTGCCCGATAGAAGTCTTCTAGTAGTGATGGGTCAGCAAGGTAGGAGGCAGGAACCCAAGACCTATGTTCAGGCCCATAACCCTCCCAGTCAACTAAATAAACTAACCCCCTACCTTGCCGACGGACCCCGAGAATATCCATAACTGTCCAAACGGGGTCCCCATTGTCCAAAATCCTGGGAGGGTGGGATCAGGTGAAGAAAGTGGGGAAGTAGTAACTGGTTTGATCTGCGAAACATGGACCACGGGATGTCGCTTGACTGAGGGAGGTAAAGAAAGTTTAACCGCAGCAGGGTTTATTATGGCCTCTATAGTGTATGGTCCTACAAATCTGGGTGCAAGTTTTCGAGATGGTACCTCAAGATAAAGATCTTTAGCCCGTAGCAGAACTTGTTGACCCGGAGAATACGAGGGAGCCGGGATGCGTCGCTGATTAGCACTGCGGCACATCCTTTCAGAGGACCTGATTAGAGAAGCCCGGGCGGCTTTCCAAACTTGCTGGCATCTTTTGATGTGTGTACGGGAAGAGGGAACTGCAGCTTCAAGCTCCTGTGGAGGAAACATAGGTGGTTGGTAACCTAAGGAGCACTCAAAAGGTGACAATCTGGTAGCCGAACTCTTCAAGGAATTGTAAGCAAATTCGACCCATGGCAGAAACTTGCACCACGAGGATGGTTGTCTGGCAGATATGCACCGTAGCATGGTCTCAACACTTTGATTGTCTCTTTCTGCTTGACCGTTACTTTGAGGGTGGTAACCAGAGGTAAGACTGACCGTGGCCCCAATTCCCTTGCAAAAGTTCCGCCACACCCGAGAGGTGAACTGGGGACCATTGTCTGAGACGATGTCCACAGGAATGCCGTGTTGCCTGACTGTGTGGGTTGTGAGAAGATCAGCAGTCTCGGCAGAAGATGGAAGTTTAGGTAGAGGAATGAAGTGTGCGGCTTTAGAAAAACGGTCAATAATGGTGAGAATAGTGGTGTTACCTTGGGAAGGTGGAAAACCAGTGATGAAGTCCAGAGATATGTGTGACCAAGGGCGACTGGGAACAGGAAGGGGAAGCAATAGTCTTGCCGGCGGTCTGTGGGAAGGCTTATTACGTGCACAAGTGCTACAAGCAGCAATGAACTCACAGGTATCATTGGCCATGGATGGCCACCAGAACCGCCGGCGGATGAAGGATAGGGTACGCTGAAATCCCGGATGGCAGGTGAAAACACTGGAATGTCCCCAGTCCAGAACTCGAGGTCGTAACTCACGAGGGACGAAGAGTCTGTTGGGAGGTCCTCCCTTGGGTCCCGGACTTACTCTCAGGGCTTCCTTGACCAGGTCCTCCACTTCCCATGTGACCATGCCAATAATTTTGGAGGGAGGAAGGATAGTCTCCTCCGGGATATCGTCAATGGTTTCCTCTGAGAACTGACGGGAGAGGGCATCAGCCTTGGTATTACGGGAGCCCGGTCTGAAAGAAAGAATACAATTGAAGTGACTAAAAAATTGGGACCATCGTGCTTGTCTGTCGTTCAGTCTTTTGGCCGCAGCAAATTGCGGTGGTCCGTGAGGACCTGGAATTAGTACTTAGCTCCCTCTAGCCAATGTCTCCACTCCTTCAATGCCTCGTGTACAACGAGCAATTCCCGATTCCCAGCATCATAATTGCGTTCAGCAGGTGATAAGCGTCGGGAGAAGAAAGCACATGGATGGACCTTGTTATCCTGCTTGGAGCGTTGGGAGAGAACTGCACCTATACCAGAATCGGAGGCGTCCACCTCAACAATGAACGGGCTGTCCGGGTCTGGATAAACGAGGATGGGTGCAGAGACGAAACTTATTTTGAGACATCAGAACGCCATTTCTGCTTCACGGTTCAACTGGACGGGGACATTGGTAGAGGTAAGTGCATGAAGAGGTGCGGCCAACTTACTAAAGTCCTTAATGAATCGCCTGTAGAATCCGGCAAATCCAAGGAAGCGTCGCAACTCAGTGCGAGTAGAGGGTTGAGGCCAGTCCACCACTGCCTTCACCTTTTTTGGATCAGCCTTAATATGTCCTTTTTCAATTACAAATCCCAAGAAATCAACAGAAGAAGAGTGGAACTCACATTTCTCGGCTTTGACGAACAGACGGTTCTCCAGAAGGCGTTGTAGGACGAGACGGACATGTTGTTGATGCTCCTGAAGGTTCTTGGAGAAGATAAGGATGTCATCCAGGTAAACGACAACAAAACGGTCTATCATGTCTCTGAGGATGTCGTTAACTAGGGCTTGAAAAACTGCAGGAGCATTGGTCAGACCAAAAGGCATGACCCTATACTCAAAATGCCCTAAGTGAGTATTGAAGGCAGTCTTCCACTCATCTCCTTCCCTGATTCGTACCAGATGATAGGCGTTGCGTAGATCCAGTTTGGTAAAGATGGTGGCCGGAGTGAGGGGTTCAACAGATGAATTGAGTAGGGGTATCAGATATTTATTCTTTACAGTGATGCTGTTAAGTTGACGGTAATCAATACATGGCCGAAGGGATCCATCCTTCTTGCTGACAAAAAAAATCCAGCGGCCACAGGTGACTTGGATGGTCTGATTATACCAGAGGCCAGGGACTCGGAGATGTAGTCCCTCATAGTTTTCTTCTCAGGAAGGGAAAGGTTATATAGTCGACTGGATGGAAGAACTGCGTTGGGAATAAGATCAACAGCGCAGTCGTATGGTCTGTGGGTGGAAGTGACAGTGCTTGATCCTTACTGAAAACTGTGGCTAGATCATGATATATCTCCGGGACTTGGGACAGGTCAACAGGGGGAGATATCGATCTGGGTCCTTCGGAATGTATAACAGCAGAACAGAGACAGTTAGCATGACAGTGGTTGCTCCAGGCCAGTATCTTGCCAGTGGACCAGGAAATGTGGGGGTCATGTAGACTCAACCATGATCGGCCGAGGACAAGGGTGGCTACCGGCGCATCCAGGACCCAGAAGATGATGGTCTCTGTATGGTTACCAGAAAGGGTAAGGGATAAAGGTTTAGTGCGGTGTTTGATAGGCCCTAAAGGGTGACCATCTAAGGCTTGGGCAGACACAAAAGTCTCTAAGGAAATTAACGGAATACCAGATTCTGTGGCATACCTTAAGTCGAGGAAACTCTCGTCGGCTCCGGAGTCCACATAGGCCTCTACTGATAGTGCCCTATCCTCCCAAGACAAGGTAGCAGGGAACAGAGTACTCTGGGTTTGCCTGGAAAAGATTGTGGGGATTGTAGTATGGCTCACCAGTATCCCCTTGACTGGTGAGCCCGATCTTTTGGCCGAGATGGGCAGTTGCGAATATGATGGCCCGCCATACCACAGCAAAACATAGGCGTCGTTGAAACCTCTGTTCCCGTTCCTCGAAGGAAAGTTGAGATCTTCCTATCTGCATGGGTTCTGGGGTAGGACTAGGACATGGATTAACTGGGCCTGTCTGTCTCGTGAGGTCCCAGCTGGTAGAACGAGGAGGTCTTGCCCTATTCGTGCTGTCGAAGTCGCTCTCCCTCTCCGCTTCTCTTTCTGAAAGTCGCTGATCAAACAAGAGGGCTAGTTCAATTAGCTTGTGACTAGAAGACGGCCTGTCACGCATCAATCCATCCTTTATATTTTCATTAAGGCCTCTCCTGTAGGCACTCAAAAGAGCCCTGTCATCCCAACCACTCTCAGCTGCCAAAGTGCGGAATTTTAGGGTGTATTTAGCCACGGAGCGGTGACCCTGTCTGAGGGAATGAAGCCTAGCTGCAGCGTCTCTTCCATCCGTGGGATGATCAAAAACAGCCAAAAATTCTTTGCGAAACGCAGAATAATTAGCGTTAAACCCCGAAGGCTTGCTAAGGGCGGAAGTGGCCCATTTAAGGGCAGGTCCAGAAAATAAGGAAAACCTAAAGGCTATCTTGGCCCCATCGTTAGCATAACGAGATGGTTGGTGTTCAAAAATAAATTCACATTTAACCAAGAAGCCACGACAAAGTTCGAAATCCCCCTCAAAAATCTTAGGACTGGCTATCTTTGGTTCACGAAGGGAATCAATCAATCAATGTTTATTTATATAGCCCTAAATCACAAGTGTCTCAAAGGGCTGTACAAGCCACAACGACATCCTCGGTACAGAGCCCACATACGGGCAAGGAAAACTCACCCCAGTGGGACGTCAATGTGAATGACTATGAGAAACCTTGGAGAGGACCGCATATGTGGGTAACCCCCCCCCCCCCCCCCCCCCTCTAGGGGAGACCGAAAGCAATGGATGTCGAGTGGGTCTGACATAATATTGTGAAAGTCCAACACATCAGCGAAAGTCCAGTCCATAGTGGGGCCAGCAGGAACCATTCCGAGTGGAGACGGGTCAGCAGCGTAGAGATGTCCCCATCTGATGGACAGGCTAGCGGTCCACCCCGGGTTGGGAGCAGAGTAGAAAAGAAAGGAAAAGAAACGGCAGATCAACTGGTCTAAAAAGGGAGTCTATTTAAAGGCTAGAGTATACAAATGAGTTTTAAGATGAGACTTAAATGCTTCTACTGAGGTAGCATCTCTAACTTTTACCGGGAGGGCATTCCATAGTATTGGAGCCCGAATAGAAAACGCTCTATAGCCCGCAGACTTTTTTTGGGCTCTGGGAATCACTAATAAGCCGGAGTTCTTTGAACGCAGATTTCTTGTCGGGACATATGGTACAATACAATCGGCAAGATAGGCAGGAGCTTGACCGTGTAGTATTTTATACGTAAGTAGTAAAACCTTAAATTCGCATCTTAGGTGCACAGGAAGCCAGTGCAAGTGAGCCAGTATAGGCGTAATATGATCAAACTTTCTTGTTTTTGTCAAAAGTCTAGCAGCCGCATTTTGTACCATCTGTAATCTTTTAATGCTAGACATAGGGAGGCCCGAAAATAAAACGTTACAGTAATCGAGACAAGATGTAACGAACGCATGGATAATGATCTCAGCATCGCTTGTGGACAAAATGGGACGAATTTTAGCGATATTACGGAGATGAAAGAAGGCCGTTTTAGTAACACTCTTAATGTGCGACTCAAACGAGAGAGTTGGGTCGAAGATAATACCCAGATTCTTTACCGAGTCGCCTTGTTTAATTGTTTGGTTGTCAAATGTTAAGGTGGTCTTGTTAAATAGATGTCGGTGTTGAGCAGGACCGATAATCAGCATTTCCGTTTTCTTAGCGTTGAGTTGCAAAAAGTTAGCGGACATCCATTGTTTAATTTCATTAAGACACGCCTCCAGCTGACTACAATCCGGCGTGTTGGTCAGCTTTAGGGGCATGTAGAGTTGGGTGTCATCAGCCTAACAGTGAAAGCTAACACCGTATTTGCGTATGATGTCACCTAGCGGCAGCATGTAAATACTAAAGAGTGCAGGGCCAAGAACCGAACCCTGGGGAACTCTGCACGTTACCTTAACATAGTCCGAGGTCACATTGTTATGGGAGACACACTGCATCCTGTCAGTAAGATAAGAGTTAAACCAAGACAAGGCTAAGTCTGTCATCCCAATACGCGTTTTGATACGCTCAAATAAAATATTATGATCAACAGTATCGAAAGCGGCGCTAAGATCAAGAAGCAGCAACATAGATGAAGCATCAGAATCCATCGTTAGCAATAGATCATTAGTCATTTTTGCGAGGGCTGTCTCCGTAGAGTGATTTGCCCTGAAACCGGACTGAAAAGGTTCACAGAGATTGTTAGACGCTAAGTGTTCATTTAGCTGCTGTGCTACAATTTTTTTGAGGATTTTCGAGATAAACAGAAGGTGGTAGTTTACCAGGAGATCAGGATCGAGGTTAGGTCTTTTGAGTAGAGGATGAATAACCGCTTTTTTTAATGCTAGGGGAACAGTGCCAGAGGAAAGTGATAAGTTTATAATATTTAACACTGATGGACCTAATAATACAAAAAGCTCCTTGATAAGTTTCCCAGGAATTGGGTCAAGTAAACATGTTGTTTGTTTTGTCCCATTTACACATTTTGACAATTCCTCCAATGTTATTTCATCAAAGAGAGAGAAACTATTTTGGAGGGCGGTATCCGTCGTATATACAGTCGTATTTGTGTTAATAGAACCCAGTTGTAGCTGGGTTGCATTGTCTTTAATCTCTTTTCTAATGACTTCAATTTTCTTATTAAAGAAATTCATAAAGTCATCTGCTGAGTGGGTGGAGCTACTGGGAGGAGTCCCTTGTTGGGTTAGCGATGCTACTGTACTAAACAGAAATTTAGGATCATTTTTGTTGAGGTGGATGAGATTTGAGTAATATTTAGCTTTAGCTGAGGTAAGCATGCGTTTATAAGTTATTAAACTATCACACCATGCTTGATGGAAAACCTCAAGTTTAGTCGCACGCCATTTGCGTTCCAGCTTTCTACATGATAATTTCTGGGCTTTAGTTTCTTCTGTAAACCATGGGGTATGCCTTTTAGGGGCCCTTTTTAGCTTTAGCGGTGCTACAATATCAATGGTGTCGCGCAGGGCGTCATTAAAGTTGTTAGTGAGGTTATCAATAGAGCCCACATAATTTGGGAATGGTGCCATTACCGAAGGCAGTAGGTCAGTAAGAGTCGTCGTTGTGGCAGCATTAATGTTGCGGCTGCTATAGTAGTTATTATTATTATTATTAGTTTGTTGACAATGAGTCAGAACTTCGAATTTTATAAGGTAATGATCGGACATTACTTTAGTGTACGGGAGTATCGTAACTTTAGAGGTGGTGACACCCCTGACAAGCACTAGATCTATCGTATTACCGTTGCGATGCGTGGGTTCATTTATTATTTGTGTAAGACCACAGCTATCAATTATAGTCTGGAGCGCCACGCATGGAGGGTCCGATGGGGTATTCATATGGATATTAAAGTCCCCCATTATGATTATATTGTCGGCGTGCGTCACTAGATCAGCAACAAACTCTGAGAATTCCCTGATGAAGTCCGAATAGGGCCCAGGGGGGCGGTAGATAACAGCCAGGTGGAGAGGCAGCGGTGTGACAAACCTCAAAGTGAGCACCTCAAACGAGTTATATTTATTATTTAGGTTAGGTGTAAGATTATAGTTTTCATTGTATTTTAGTGCGACACCCCCTCCCCTTTTAAGAGGTCGGGCAACATGTGTATTGGTATAGTTAGGAGGAGATGCCTCATTTAGCGCAAAAAAATCGTCTGGTTTGAGCCAGGTCTCGGCGAGACCAACGACGTCAAGTTTGTTGTCTCTAATGACTTCATTAACTAATAACGTTTTGGAAGATAATGATCTTATGTTTAAAAAGCCCATATTATAGGTAGTGGGCTGTTTTGAGGATTGTTTGTTGAAATTATCCGAAGTAGCAATATTAATAATGTTGCGTTTATTATGCGTATTTCACTTTAAATAGTTTCGACCATATCTAGGAATTGATACGACGGGGATATTCAGATTGTTTGCTTGATGTTGCGATAAACTGAACGCATCATAGTTAGCTACCTCAGTACAGTGTATGTCTGCCTCTGACACGGTCACAAAAGAAAAAACATTATGTGAGTTGTGTTTTATTCTAAGAGAATTGCTATGTGTGCAGGGATTATCCAGCCTGACGCCAGCTAGTTGTAGTTTAAATGGCTTCTTACCCGGAGACTCCACGCTTCTTTGGTTAGCTTTTCTCTTTGTTGTTAGCCCAGCTCGGCATCCCCGCTTCTGCTTCCGCTCGCACCGCTTATGTCGTCTCCATTGGCGGTCACCGCTAGCACTTGACTCCGCTGCTACAAAGGCCGCTCGATGTAGCCCACGAAGTATTCCCATGCTAGCGAGGAGGTCCACCGTACATGCATCTTTCAGTCTATAACGACCCGATCCATCCACATCCAGAATTGTCTGTCGGTCGTATGTGATCACAGAGTGTTCACGCTTTGAGCCAGCCATGAAATTGACAGAAATGACGGGTGTTTTTTGCCAAATCGCTCTACACTCCCAAGAGTGTTAGCATAGCCGCAGCATACCATGCGCCGCCATCTTTTGTGTGGAAGACGGTCCTTCGGGGGCAGGTGCCTCAGAAGAGCTAAAAATAGGAGTGGGAGGTGTCACCTGACCTGTACTGAGTTTGTCCAATCTTGACAGCAGACTAGCAAATGCGACATCAAGTTTGTCCTCCAAGGTGGAAAATCAGGCCTGATGTTGTCGAATGACAGACTCGATGGCAGATAGGTCTCTAGGAGGGGAAGTTCGGACAAGAGTTCCAGGTGGGGGATGTTCTGTGCCGTCTGGTTCCATCTTGGTCGGAACGTTCTGTTATGTCTTAGACGGGGGGGGAGGAGACGGCACAACAGCAGAAGTATAAACTCAATGTATTTATTGAGTGATTTATGATTACATAGGGTGTGTATGCTACTATGTGTTTGAATGTGCTGGAATTAATATATAAAGATACCGTAAGGGGTGTTGTCATGCGTGTTGAATGGTGGCGTCCAAATCCAGGGGGAGAAGGCAAAGAGGTCCGGGGGTCCAAGCGTGGTCGTAGTGCAGGAGAGAGCGTCCAAAGTCCAGGCAAGGTGTTGGTTAATCAGGAGGGCAAACAGGATTCAGGGGAATATGACAGCGGGAGCTGAGACAGGGACTGTGGGAGGAAGGAGAGACGAAGGAGATCAAAAACAAGGTACGAAGAAACAAGCACAGGAGAAAAACACTGGTGGGAAGTCAGAGACGTGAGCTTACTGCAAGCAAAGCAACGTTCCGACGAGGAGTAGTCAGCGGCGAGGCTCTTTATCCTGTCGTCCGTAATCACTGCCAGGTGTCTTGATTGATGATTGTCTCCAGCTGCGGCGGCATGTGGGTGCGGTCTGCACAGCGCGTGTGGGGGCGTGTCTGGGCGTACTCAGTGGAGCTGCTGAGTGCTCCCGCAGATGAGGGAGGAACGGACTGTGCTTGTGTCATGACAAGTAGGCCTTTAAGGCTCCTCCTTTGACCGTTAACTGGTAACGTATTGTGCCTTTTCCGGTTTTTGGATGCAATACACCTTGTACAATCAGTCGTCCCTCACGTATTGTGGTTAATTGGTACAGACATTTTCATGAAGTACGATTATTAGTCAAATTAAATATTTTCATAGACATAAAAAAAACTTAACCATTTAAATTTCAAAAATTCCAAAAGTTTTTAAAACATAATTAGAGCCCTTTAGATATAATTTACCCTTATTTCACCCACAATAGTAGCCTTGAGTTAGTTAGTAGCGGCAGTACTC
This sequence comes from Entelurus aequoreus, assembly GCF_033978785.1. Taxonomy (NCBI): domain Eukaryota; kingdom Metazoa; phylum Chordata; class Actinopteri; order Syngnathiformes; family Syngnathidae; genus Entelurus; species Entelurus aequoreus. The sequence continues at coordinate 41,963,058 of NC_084738.1, read as the reverse complement.
ACTGGTAGTGTCTCAGAGAAGTGTCATTGCTATGGCTGTCGCCTGTTAACAACAACACTTCCTCGCATTCTGGCTAATTCCTCTAAGTCAGAACTGGACATTGAGTGCTGTAACTACGGGTGTAATTTGTTCCGCAAAAACTTGGTCAACTTGACAATAATAGCGAAGATCAATAACTGATCAGAATCCGAATCAGCTTTATTGGCCAAGTATGCTTGACACACAAGGAATTTGCAAGCATGTCGTGTTGTTGACATTGCGTGTCGGCCTTGTCACGCCACATCACTCCCGTCAAAGCTGTGTTACTAATGTCGAAGATGAAGTGCATCAAAAGAGCTATTTTCCACTTAGGCCGGACAGTTGCAGATAGCTGACAGTTTATAGCAGTCATGTTAGCATGAAGTGCTGCTTAGTCCTGTTGTTTTTTTTAATATCACTCGCGTCAGTCTCACCAATGTGGAGATGTCTTATTGTAGTTGAAAATATGTTGTGTACAGGAGGAGAAGACGGCACAGACAACAGGGGAGTCATATTTAGCTCTATGATTTATTTATATATATTCAATATATATATAAATAACAAATAATAATAATATTAATAAACAAGGGTATAGAGTGTGACTGAGCCAAAAGAGTGTATATGTGTGTGACTATGTGTGGGAATTAATTGCTGAGTGTTACCGTGAGTGTTGAGCAAGAGGCAAGTCCAAAAAGGGAAGGGCAGGCTCGTAGATCTGAGAGACAGGCAGGAAGTCGGCGGCAATAGAGAGGTGTCACCAGGTCCGTGTCCAGGCGGAAGGTCGAGATCCAAGAGGGGCAGCCAGAGAACCAGAGAGGAACAACAGGGAAGACGACACACACAGCTCGTCACGCGGGAACAGGGATTTGCTGCAGGAACGAAACAACACAGGACAACGCACAATGAAACACAGAGGAGAAAACACAGAGAGAGCAGGATTGCCTAGAGCATGTAATACGGCTTACTGTACAGGACAGGTAGCTACGTTCTGGCCCGGAACACAGGTCTGCACTGGCTTAAGAAGCCCAGGGAGCTTATCAGCGCCAGGTGTGCCGATTGCAGATTGATTGCAGCTGCCTGCTGCAGCCGAAGTGGCGCGCGCAGGTGCGCTCTTGGAGGAGCAATCAGTAGAGCGCACAGATTAGTGCGCATTGGCATACGCCCGGGCCGTGACAAAATATTGTCCAACAAAAAGTTGTTGTAAAAAAGTTTGTCAACTTGATTGTCACAGTGAAAATACAGTAGCGCCAAGAATAGCTGTCTTTTGTTGTTAGCATTGTTCACCCTTCAAACCAGAAACAGAAGTCCTGTTTTATAAATAGATATCTTTATCGATCACCACATTATATTATTAAAAAAGGACAAATCCTGCGCTCAGCTGGGATAGGCTCCAGGACCCCCCCACGATCCTGAAAGGGACAAGTGGTAGAAATTTGATGGGTGGAAGGATAATACGCACACAACTTAAACCAGATCTAATTTAACACATAATTTTAGCCTGAATCATGTACAATATATTTTTTTTAAATTAAAAAAAAAATCTGCAAAGTGAACTTGCAATATTTTAAGCCCAATATAGTGAAGACTAAATACACATCAGCACTGTTTTGGCCCTTCTAAAACCGAAACATGCCTAGACACTTTGTCATAGCACGAACTTGTTAATTTCCTCTATTAAGCTGGTTACTATCTGCTATCCTTGTAACACAATTCCGGTTGAAGTGAAGTGTACAACTGATTTTGTTGTGTCACTATTTGACATTCAAACTAACTTAGCGGTTAGCATGGCTTCCTCACTTCTCCCCCTGCCTGCATTTTAGTGTCTGTGCTAGTTTCACGTTTTAGAACTGTCTGTATTATTTTATTTTACATACCAAAACAATATTTGGAGAGTTCAGAACAGCACATGTCCCAACTGTGATTAACATCAACTTAGGCAGGCACTTTTTTAGTAATAACAAGAACACAAAGTACTTGAGATGTCAACGTTAGCGACCTAAGCAGTTTCCACTGTAGAATGGTTAGATGATCACAATGTAAGTATAGGATAGGTCTTTCGGAGTTTTAGAAATCACAATTTTAGTATAGTTGTTCGACCTAATGGAAAAGTTGGCGGAAAAACGTCTTACAAAAACCGTCCATTTGAGTTGTGAGTCATTTTTAAAAAAACATTTCAAATGCAAAACTAGAAACCTTTCTAAAACTAGAAAAGAGCAAACTTAATTTTTCCTTAGTTGCGTTAAGATGAATCAACAGTCAATTATTCCACACGATGGACAGGATTCTTAAAGGACCCGTTTGGTGGTGGACGGACTATAAATCCAATGAATCTGCGGGCGATACAACTGGTGTCCCTCATGTCACAGCGTTATACCTTTTATCATTTGGACTAATGCCTACAAAATCCCTTAGCAAGACAATTGTCATCACTATTTTATCAGAGCAGAAAACGTCAACCATCAGCAGTAATTTGGAAAGTGAAAAGCTAATCATCGAGGGGCTGCTGAGACGGGATAGCCTTCGCTTTCAACGCAGGTGGAGGTCTTACATTAAATTAACTTTTTTTTTTTTAAAGCCACACCGGCGTCCACCTGTCAATCAATCGTCTGCTAAGATGGTAAGCTTTGCTGCTCTGGCGCTGACAGGAGAGAGACGATTTGATCTGATTCTTAAACAATCGGCCATCACTACTTTGCTATCACACATAGCACTTACAACTCAGAGCTCAGAAGTTGGACCGATTTTAATGAATCTTAAGATAATAAAATGGGACAATTTTAACTGAAAATTGATGGTGTAACGACTGATCAATACATCCATAGATTGATTAATATTCCTAAATGTCACTGTGCTCGGCAAGTTTGCCTTTTGGAAGATAGGTATCGATCAAAGATAGCTTTAAAAGGCAATATATCTATTTTATCGATAATAGAAAAAGGAAAATATTGGAATATATGAAGTTTAAAATGGACGTTAAACTTTATTCAAGTCTGTGGCGTCATCAAAACAAAAACGGCAGATATCTACGGTGGTCGAGAAATGCAAACGCCACAAGACAATATCATTAATTAGGACACAAAAACTTTCAGCTACAGCACGGTTGTTAAAGCCACAACAAATAAAAACGACACAACACAATAACAATGGGGGTGCTGGAGCCTATCCCAGCTGCATTCGGGCGAAAGGTAGGATACACCCTGGACAAGTCGCCACCTCATCGCAGGGCCAACACAGATAGACAGACAACATTCACACTCACATTCACACATTAGGACCAATTTAGTGTTGCCAATCAACCTATCCCCAGGTGCATGTCTTTGGAGGTGGGAGGAAGTCACGCAGTCACGGGGAGAACATGCAAACTGTTCTCCTAAAAAAAAATTTGTTTATGTAATCTGATAATACTTATCTAAAATGTATTAATGCAAATGTTTGATTTCTGTGGATAAACTGTTTAGCGAGCCATGAAAAAAATAGTTAAAGTTGCACCTTCTCAAGCAGGCATTTTACTGAACATTTCGAACCTTTCTTAGGTTCCTAATTTTTTTTTTTTTTTTTTTTTTTGCTTTACTACACTTATTCTTACTATTTAGTTTTTTGTATTTTTTATTATATTTCAATTATATGTATATATATATATATATATATATATATATATATATATATATATATATATATATATATATATATATATATATATATATATATATATATACATATATATATATATATATATATATATATATATATATATAAATATATATATATATATATATATATATATATATATATATATATATATATATATATATATATATATGTATGTGTATATATGTATATATATATATATATATATATATATATATATATATATATATATATATATATATATATATATATATATATATATATATATATATATATATATATATATATATATATATATATATACAGCAGTGGCGTGCAGTCACTAGAGGCAGGGGAGGCAGGGCCTCACCTGCCATCATGGAAAGAAAAAAAAAAGAAGAAGAAAAAAAAAAAGATTAAATTGTTATATGTATCCAGTGATTATACTAAAGTTATTTTCCATTTAACTTCACCAGTTTTAGATTATTTTTATTTTTATTTTTATTTTCACATTTGCCGTTCAAATACTGAGAAGATCAGCAGCCAGTTGAGGCACTTGTGCCTCACCATGGATTGCGACTCGGCTAACTGCTGGCCTGCTGTGCAGTGACACCGTATTGCTATATGAATTATATTATACATTTTCATAGTTTAGTTAGCTGAGGTATATAATGTACAGTGTATTTTGTCAACAACTGTATGTGTGTAACGTATTTTTAGAGCTGAGCGATCATAAATCTGCTGCGGAGACACACTGTGTGAGGCTCGTATCATAACCCCGCCTCCTGGTGCCAAGCACCTCCGCCGCAGAATGCACCGCCCGACGGGAACACCGCGGCCACACCAACCAAAGCCCACACCCAAACCCTCCACGTGCAAGACCGAATCCACCCAAAAGAAGTCACTTAACAAGGAGCCAAAAAGTGCAAAAACAACAATGCCCGCGCTGCAGGAGCCGCGAACGACCGCATGGACACAACATTAGGTACACCTGCACTGCAGGTTCATATGTTTTTAAATTTGACTGTGATGATGCAGTCGTGCCTCACCAGACATTAACCTATATATATATATATATATATACACAGTGTATATATATGGGGCGGCATGGCGTAGTGGGTAGAGCGCCCGTGTCAGAAACCTGAGGGTTGCAGGTTCGCTCCCCGCCTCTTACCATGCCGTTGTGTCCTTGGGAAGGACACTTCACCCTTGCCCCCGGTGCCGCTCACACCGGTGAATGAATGATAGGTGGTGGTCGGAGGGGCCGTAGGCGCAAATTGGCAGCCATGCTTCCGTCAGTCTACCCCAGGGCAGCTGTGGCTACGAAAGTAGCTTACCACCACCAGGTGTAAATGAATGATGGGTTTTTAACATGTAAAGCGACTTTGGTTACTTAGAAAAGCGCTATATAAATCCCAGGTATTATATATATATATATATATATATATATATATATATATATATATATATATATATATATATATATATATATATATATATATATATATATATACACACACACAGTATATATATATATATATATATATATATATATATATATATATATATATATATATATATATATATATATATATATATATATATATAGCAGTGACGTGCAGTCAGGGGAGGCAGGTGGGGCGGGGCCTCACGTGCCATCATGGAAAGAAAAGAAATATAAAAAGAAAAAAAAAAAATTAAATTGTTATATGTATCCAGTGATTATACTATAAAGTTATTTTCCATTTAACTTCACCAGTTTTAGATTATTTTTATTCAAAATTGCTGATTTTTCACTTTTGCCGTTCAAATACTGAGAAGAGACTTGCGGTGAGTCACCAGCCAGTTGAGGCACTTCACTGAGTTGAGCCTCACCATGGATTGCGCAATGACTCGGCTAACTGCTGGCCTGCTGTGCAGTGAGACCGTATTGCTATATGAATTATATTATACATTTCTATAGTTTAGTTAGCTGAGGTATATAATGTACAGTGTATTTTGTCAACAACTGTATGTGTGTAACGTTTTTCTTGTGCTGAGCAATCATAAAACGGCTGCAAAAGACGCACCGTGTGAGGCTCGCAGTAATCCCGCCTCCTGGTGGTAGAGGGCGATAGTGATCCCAGAGATCATTCTTGCGACTACTCGGCTGCAGAAGAAGTGACAACAAGCAGCAACAGTTAGCAGCGATCGTTTATTTTTTCCTCTCGCCTGGACTATTAACATGGAGGATTACATATCTAAAATAAAACAGTTTTCTAAACTGGACTTTCAATCGAAGCAGGAGGTAATAATTAAAGGAAGATCTCCATCGAGACAGAGAGACTTTTAAAACTGAAGAAAGATAAGGAAGACTTCTATAAACAAGTTATCGATGCTTTTGTTCAAAAGGAGCTGCGCATGGACTTCATTTATAAGTAAAAGTAAGACCATAATAATGTTTTTTTTTATTAAATGTGCTTTTTTGTGTGCTACAGTTTGTATGTGTAAAGTTAAAGTTAAGTTAAAGTACCAATGATTGTCACACACACTAGGTGTGGGGAAATTTGTCCTCTGCATTTGACCCATCCCCTTGCTCACCCCTGAGAGGTGAAGGGAGCAGTGGGCAGCAGCGGCGCCGCACCCGGGAATCATTTTTGGTGATTTAACCCCCAATTCCAACCCTTGATCCTTAGTGCCAAGCAGGGAAAAATGCTGGTATGAGCTTTTAAACATAACCCGTTAACTGCTGCCAATCAAATGGTGAATAAAATACTCTTTAGGGTTCATATGTTTGTAAATCTGACTCTGATGAAGTCAGTGCCTCACCAGTCATGAACCTCACCGCACGTCACTGATATATAGTTATATCATTTTTTAGATGATGATTTTTAGTTATTCTCTCGTGGGGACGCTTCCAAAATGTCAATGGTGCTCTATGTGTGTGTGTGCGTGCGTGCGCCTTTTAAATAGGTGTAAAGCACTTTGTGTTGCAGCTTGCCTGTGTATGAAAAGTGCTATATAAATCAAGTTTTGATTGATTGATTGATTGAACAGGCGACAAATGGCCCTCATGCCACTCTTTGAAGAGCACTAGTGTAAGCTAACTCTTCTACTCCTGAACCGCTGCAGACGAAAGAAAATATGACAAAACATGTACCCCTACTGTGGTATCTGTGCTATCATTTTCCTGAAAAATACACCACGTGGTTTTGGTATTGAACCCTGTAAGTCGGATTGACTTGAAATTTCTCACACAGCTCTAGAAAAGGCACACTGTAACTTTAGGGTGTTTAGCCAAATTGTTTGCGCACCATTAGGGGATCAACAAGAACATGTGTGTAAAATTTGAGCAGGAATGGTTGAAAACATCTTTGTGAGTCATTGATCATTTGTCCAATGATGTTAATACTCTGAGGATGTCTATACTTTATTACACATAGCGTTTTGACCACAAGCCATAGGGGGCGCCACACATTCACAATCAGGTAAACCAATGCAAATGCAACCCCTGAAGCAATAGCGTGTACTATATCCCTTGTGCATATCTTGGTGTGTGAATGTGGTATCAGTGTGTTGGTGTGTTTGTGTGTGGTGGTATCAGTGTACTTCTTGTGTGGTCTTATCAGTTTGGGTTCTTGAGCAGCAGGCGAGGACGTTCCACCACAGCGCGACCCGCCGCTCCGCTGGGGGTTTTATCTGTGCCGGTGTTCAGCGTTATTGATGGCCGCCGCCGTATTGACAGGCGACGCGGCGGCAGGAAAGGCAAAATAGGAGTTTGATATGACATATTGTGGCGCTCAGCAGGGCCCATAAATAACTGTGACACCTTTTTGTATGCATGGGAAGGCCTCTGATTCAGCCTCCCATAAAAAATAAACTTATATTATGGAATGTATTTGTCAAGTGGCGCCGTGATGGATGGACTCTTGTTTAGCGCTTGGCGGGTGGATGCGAGGCGGCACCGGGGTGGATTGGCTCAGCAAGGAAGAAGGCGGGAAAGAGGGATGTGGGGGTGGCTGGTTAGGTTGTCAATGCAATTATTCAGCTTGAAGGGGGGCGATCATCATCTCAGTGCTGCTTTGTCTTTCCCATCATGCATTATGGGGACTGCATCCTATCCTCCGAAACACAAGATGAGACACAAGGACAAAGAAGAAACATGAATGTCAACTTTTTGATTTCTTTAGACATAAAATATGTCCTAATGGCCTTTATTTGCTTCAACCATTGCTGTAATGCTACAATTAATTTCGTAATTTCATTGATTGAGTCTTCTAAATCTTTGCATAGTTGTGGCTGTAGGCAACTTCCTACAGAGTATCTGCATTGAAGTGTCACTGTCAACTTTACCTCTGCATGTGTTGCTAATGTGAAAGTCACACGTGTTACACTTGCTGTACTGTTGTCTACAATTTTTTGGGAGGGAATACCAGTAGTTTTGCATGTCGATGTTGAAAACCACTTTTTGCTTCAATGTTACTTTGCGTATTAAATTTAAAAGTCAAATATTGTTCACAAAATGTAAAAAAAAATGGATATAAAAAGTATTTTTTTTAGATACAGTATACAGCCAGATTATTTGCAGATTTCCAAATATTTTTTGTTGGGAAAAGCAGTAGGATTTTTTATGCAAATGTTCAAAACTACTTTTCACTTCAATTTTACTGTCATTATAAATTGTTAAAAAAAATTTAATAAATAAAACATAACAAATAAATTAAAACAAAATGTACATATTTAGCCATAATATCTGCACTATATTATTATTATATTATTTTGTTTGAAATAACAGTAGATTTTGCATGCCAATTTTTCACTTCCATTTCACTTTTATAATAACGTTTAGAAAATAATGTTTAGAAGAAAAAAAAGACTTTAATTCAAATGTTTTTTTTGTTTTTTTTCTACATATATAACCCAGATATTTGCATTTATTCTGATTTGCACCAAGGACTTTTTTATTGGGAATAATAATGTTTTTGAATGTCAACATTGAAAACCACTTTTCACTTGCGTTTAACTTTGTTTTACAAAATGTAAACAAAATTAAAAAAAATATAATATATATATATATATATATATATATATATATATATATATATATATATATATATATATATATATATATATATATATATACATATACAGCCAGAATTTTCACATGTATCAGGATCTGCACCAATGACCAGTTATGGAGGGAATAACAGTAGTTTTTGAATGCCAATGTTGAAAACCACTAAATGTACATCTGTAGCCAAAATATCTAAGAACTTTTTTGTTTGAAATAACTAAGAACTTTTTTGTTTGAAATAACAGTAGTTTTTGCATGCTAATTTTTCACTTATATTTCACTTTTATCATAAAATAAAAATAAAAAAAAGTAAAATGATGTTTGAAAATGTTTTCAATATTATATATATATATATATATATATATATATATATATATATATATATATATATATATATATATATATATATATATATATATATATATATATATATATATATATATATATATATAACCAGGATATTCACAAAAATCTGCATCTGCACCAGAAACTTTTTTATTTTCTAGAAATAGTGTTTGAATGTCAATCTTAAAAAAAAAGTTTATTTACTTGCATTTAACTTTTTTTTAAATAGAATTTAAAAGACAAAAAAAGAAAAAGAAAAAAAGAAAAAAAAAAAAAAAAATATATATATATATATATATATATATATATATATATATATATATATATATAGATATATATATATATATATATATATATATGTATATATGTGTAAATATATGTATATGTACATATGTGTATATATATATATATATATATATATATATATATTAAAATGTATATTTATATATGTATATATGTATATTTAGATGTATACAGTATATGTATATATATGTATATGTGTAAATATATGTATATGTACATATGTGTATATATATATATGTATATTTATATATGTATATGTATATATGTATATTTAGATATATACAGTATATGTATATATGTGTATATATATATATATATATATATATATATATATATATATATATATATATATATATATATATATATATATATATATATATATATATATATGTATATATGTATTTATTGTATTTTTTTAATACAATATAAGTAATTTAATAAATATGTACTTTTATACCCCAAATTTTCACATTCATCCGGATCTGCATCGCTTAATTTTGGGGAGGGAATAATAGTAGTTTTTGCACGCCAATGTTCAAAACCACTTTTGAAAGGTGACTCTGTATTTATTCACACGCACAAACATATCCTGAGTTTGCACATTTGTCTGTAATAATGTAGGGATTGTTGCTGAATTTTGTGTAGACATGTTTCATGTATTTGTACCAATGTTGAAAAGACAACCAATGTTGTAATAATGTAGAGTCTACATTGTAGACTATTATAGGATTGGAAAAGGTTACGGAGGTTGTACTGTACAGAATATATGCGTCGTCACGTTCCTCATCACAAAGACGACTTTGCGTCCCCTCCTTTAACACGCACGGCAATCAGATGGCAAAATAAAGAGCAGAATGTGTGCTAGGCGATCCCCTTTCCTTTGCCTCTGCAAGCATGCATCCGGTCGTGAACCTTCTGAACCAGAAGGCGTGTGATGGAGAACACTTAGACCCTCTCATCCATTTCACATTTGTTCCAATCAATTATTGAAGTGGGCATCCAATTACAAAAGCAGAGCATGTGAGCTGTCTCTGAAAGGCTGGCTGGCGTTAAAGAGTCTGCGGGCGCTGAAGAAGCGCTGCCATTAATTTAGTGTTGGAGCAGAGGATGTGTTTTCATGGTTTTGGTCCGTCGGCAAACACGCCGCCCCTTCCAGATTTCAAGTATTAAGATCAGAGAGGAGGGAGGAAGGCGGGGGCTCATCAGCCTGGCGATAACAGGTTGAAGTTTTAATTGTGTTTTGATCCATATAGCATTCTACTCTTAAAAATCTGTAATTACCGCCTCCTTTGTCCCTCTAATTGGGATGGCCGAGCAGCTCTGCATGACAATGAGGACGACTGTAAAGATCCTTTGATGTGTTTGGGCCTTAATGAGCCAGTAAGAAGGAGCCTTCTATCTCTCTACTCAATTCCAGCCTTTGTTTGCTCATTTTTATGACGCAAAAACTCATTTTATTGGCCAAATTTTGAGTTGGTTAGTACGATATCCGACTCATTTCTCTTGGTTTAAGAGTAATGGTTTGCTTTGTGAGCGTCTGCCAGCATGAAGGAAGCTCAGGTGCAACAATTTCATCCGGAATATTTCCTTAAGGGCAAATGTTGCCATGATGGAAGGGAGCGCTAACAGAACAGATAGAAGGGCTGCACTCTGTCATTGTTCTGCTCACATAATAGAGCTTCATACACTTGTATAGTTCATACATGTAGGTCATACAGAATCCTGCTAAATGAATAATGTAAGTAAGGAGTAGTATTTGAATAAAAAAAGGACTAATCAAATCTGAAATAATAAAACAAAATGTTTTAATTTTTTGTTTCATTTTCCTTGTTGTTTTTATTATTGTTTTACTGTTGTAGTAAAGTTGTTTTTGATGTATTGTTTTTATCAGAATAATATAATTGTCAGTAGAAAAAAAAGTATATATTTAAATGCACAAAACGGTAAATAAAACATACTCCAATAATTAAATGAATAGATAAAAAAATATATATAATTAGTATTTATTAATTTCATAACATTTATTTTAAATACGTTTTTGGCTTACAAATTAGGTGAACATTTATAAAAAAAAAGCATAATTGAAATTATTTTCATAATTGTATTTAGTTATTATTAAATAAAACATCTTAGAGCAGGGGTGTCAAAGGTACGGCACGAGGGCCGGGTCATGCCCGCGAACAAATTTTATCCGGCTCGCGGCATGAGTTATATATAAAAATTAACCTGAAATTTTTGAATAAAATAAACAAAGATGTCGCAATAGCAATTATGTGTATCTTTGTAGAAGATGCTACTTGAAGTGCCATCCAATTCCTAACCCATAGGGTTCAATATGATGTGGGTCCACCTTTTGCAGCTGTTACAGCTTCAAGTCTTCTGGAAAGGCAACTTGCAGAGTGTGTTTATAGGAATTTTCCACCATTCTTCCAAAAGCGCATTGTGAGGTCACATACTGATGTTGGTCGAGAAGGCCTGGCTCTCAGTCTCCGTTCTAATTCATCCCAAAGGTGTTCTATCGGGTTCAGGTCAGGACTCTGTGCAGGCCAGTCAAGTTCATCCACACCAGACTCTGTCATCCATGTATTTATGGTCCTTGCTTTGTGCACTGGTGCACAGTCATGTTGGAAGGGGAAGGGGCCCGCTCCGAACTGTTCCTACAAGGTTGGGAGCATGGAATTGTCCAAAATGTTTTGGTATCCTGGAGCATTCAAAGTTCCTTTCACTGGAACTAAGGGGCCAAGCCCGACTTCTGAAAACAACCCCACAGCATTATTCCTTCTCCACCAAATTTCACACTTGGCACACTGCAGGTGGAATTCTTTCCCATTCTTGCTTGATGTACAGCTTAAGTTGTTCAACAGTCCGGGGTCTCCGTTGTGGTATTTTAGGCTTCATAATGCGCCACACATTTTAAATGGGAGACAGGTCTGGACTACAGGCAGGCCAGTCTAGTACCTGCACTCTTTTACTATGAAGCCACGTTGATGTAACACGTGGCTTGGCATTGTCTTGCTGAAATAAGCAGGGGCGTCCATCGTAACGTTGCTTGGATGGCAACATATGTTGCTCCAAAACCTGTATGTACCTTTCAGCATTAATAGCGCCTTAACAGATGTGTAAGTTACCCATGTCTTGGGCACTAATACCCACCCATACCATCACAGATGCTGGCTTTTCAACTTTGCGCCTATAACAATCCGGATGGTTCTTTTCCTCTTTGGTCCGGAGGACACGACGTCCACAGTTTCCAAAAACAACTTGAAATGTGGACTCGTCAGACCACAGAACACTTTTCCACTTTGTATCAGTCCATCTTAGATGAGCTCAGGCCCAGCAAAGCCAACGGCGTTTCTGGGTGTTGTTGATAAACGGTTTTTGCCTTGCATAGGAAAGTTTCAACTTGCACTTACAGATGTAGCGACCAACTGACAGTGGGTTTCTGAAGTGTTCCTGAGCCCATGTGGTGATATCCTTTACACACTGATGTTGCTTGTTGATGCAGTACAGCCTGAGGGATCGAAGGTCACGGGCTTAGCTGCTTACGTGCAGTGATTTATCCAGATTCTCTGAACCCTTTGATGATATTACAGAGCGTAGATTGTGAAATCCCTAAATTCCTTGCAATAGCTGGTTGAGAAAGGTTTTTGTTAAACTGTTCAACAATTTGCTCACACATTTGTTGACAAAGTGGTGACCCTCGCCCCATCCATAAGTGTTTGATGAGCATTCCTCAACGTTATCAGTATTTATTGCCACCTTTCCCAACTTCTTTGTCACGTGTTGCTGGCATCAAATTCTAAAGTTAATGATTATTTGCAAAAATGTTTGAACATCAAATATCTTGTCTTTGTAGCATATTCAATTGAATATGGGTTGAAAATGATTTGCAAATCATTGCATTCCGTTTATATTTACATCTAACACAATTTCCTAACTCATATGGAAACGGGGTTTGTAAATAACATCCTGTAATTTGGTTCTGGATATACATTTTTTATCTTGATAGATTGGAAATGAACACCAATGATTGACTGATGAACATTTTCACATAATTTATTCAGAAAATATAAATAACAACAAATAAAGTTAAAATACTATTAACTGCAACATGTAAGTGTAAAAAACAACAACAACAACAACATTATGATTTGTACAATTTCAGAATGTGCTTGTTCTGTTTTTAAACAAAGAAAACAATCTGAAGTTGTCTTTATTTTTAAGTTATCGTGCCGTAATTTTGCCAGTGTTGCCCTCTAGGGAATAGATTTTTCTCCAAGTGGCCCCCGATCTAAAATTAGTTTGAAACCCCTCTCTTAGAGTAAAGGCTGCAATGTTTAAAAATACTGTAGTAATACCATTTATTAGTCCATACACATCTGCATAAGACTCAATCTAGCCATTAGTATTCATTCACTCACACAAACATTATGAACATACATTAGTAATTATACTAAATACTACTGCAAAATGGCAGAGATATTTAACTTAATTAGCTGTTAATTACAGTAATATAGATGGCGATGTGTCAGTACAAACAACGGTTTACAAAGGTAAAAAATAATGATTTGGGTACAGTAATTTATGTTCTTGCCCGTGCTTTGCTCTCCTTATTGCTGCCTTCTTGTCGTCACAATGAATTGGATTTGTCCCCTCAGTGCAAACAACAATAGACGAGCGCAGGGACCTTCAGGAAAACAAATGGCCGCCTCCTGTCCCTGTTGGGGGAATGCTTGTATACGTGTCCGTGCACGTGTGCATTTGTGTTGCTGATGCGGCTGAGGGCGCAGATGAGGAAGAGAGGCACCCTGGGTCGTTTATTAACATGTCAGCGTCGCCTATCTGCGCGGCCGGCCAGACACCCAGACGAATGATGTTGATAATAATAAGGAGCCCCGTGGTGACGCTGTGATGTCCGTGCTGGACACCTCCCTTTTTATTACACCCTCCCTCAGGCTTCACTTTGCACATTTCTATCTACCACACATACACGTACACATTTACTCTACCTATTTATACCTGCCTCACAAGACACTTCATTAGGTACACAACCTCAGACTTGCTGGGATTTAGTTACAACTTGTACTATTACTAGAATGTGTCTGTTCCAGGGTCAAACTGTCACCTTGCTACATTGTTAACTGTTCATGCAATGTGATGTTAGGCCCATGTAAAAAGAAGTTCAAACTTCAAAAAGGAGAGCAGTTTAATTCACTTCTTTTTCACATGTTTATGTACACTGTTTACACTTTTGTTCACTTCTTTACACTTTTAATACACGTTGGGTCTCTTCTTTATACTTGTAGGACAGTTTGGTTCACTTCTTTTTACACTTATGACAGTTTGGTTCACATTTTACATTTGTATGGCAATTTGGTTCACTTATTTACACATTTAGGCCAGTTTGGTTGACTTCTTTATACTTTTAGGACAGTTTGGTTCACTTCTTTTTACACTTATGATAGTTTGGTTCACGTTTTACATTTGTATGGCAATTTGGTTCACTTATTTACACATTTAGGCCAGTTTGGTTCACTTCTTTATACTTTTAGGACAGTTTGGTTCACTTCTTTTTACACTTATGACAGTTTAGTTCACGTTTTACATTTGTATGGCAATTTGGTTCACTTATTTACACTTTTAGGCCAGTTTGGTTCACTTCTTTATACTTTTAGGACAGTTTGTTTCACTTCTTTTTACACTTATGACAATTTGATTAACTTATTTTACACTATTATGATAATTTGGTTCACTTTACACTTATGACAGTTTGGTTGACTTCTTCGTTCACTTATGACAATTTGATTAACTTCTTTTTACACTTATGGCAATTTGGTTCACTTTTTACACTTGTTCACTCATTTACACTTGTATGACATTTGGTTCACTTCTTTTTAGACTATTATGGTAATTTGTTTACTCTTTACACTTTTGTTCACTTCTTTACACTTATGAGTTTGGTTCACTTCTTTTTACACTTGTACGGCAATTTGATCACTTCTTTACACTTTTATGACAGTTTGGTTTGCTTCTTTTTGCACTTTTTATGACAGTTTGGTTCGCTTCTTTTTACACTTACGATGATTTGGTTAACTTCTTTTTACACTTTTTTTGGCAATTTTGGTTTACTTCTATAGATTTTTATGACAATTTGGTTCACTTATTTTTACACTTATGACAGTTCGGTTCACTTCATACACTTTTATGGTAGTTTGGTTCACGTTACACTTACGACAGTTTGGTTCACTTCGTATGCGTATGACAATTTGGTTGACTTCTTTTTACAATATTATGACAATTTGGTTAACTTTTTCCACTTCAATGGCAATTTGGTTCACTTTTTACACTTGTTTGCTTATTTACACTTTTATGACATTTGGTTCACTTCTTTTTACATTTATGACAGTTTGGTTCACTTCTGTTTATACTTTTATGGCAATTTGTGTACTGTTTACACTTGTGTTCCCTTCCTTACACTTTTATGACAATTGGTTCACTTCTTTTTACAATATTATGACAGTTTGGTTCACTTATTTGTACCCTTTTATGACAGTGCTTCACTTCTTTTTACACTTTAAGAACAATTTGGTTCACTTCTTTTTACACTTTTATGGCAATTTGGTTCACTTCTTTACACTTATGACAGTTTGGTTCACTTCGTTTTACACTCATGACCGTTTGGTTCACTTATTTTTCCACTTTTATGAAAATTTGGTGCACTTCTTTTTCCAATTTGAATGACAATTTGGTTCACTTCTTTACACTTTTAGGACAGAGTGGTTCACTTGTTTTTACATGTTTATGACATTTTATGCACCGTTTACACTTATGGCTTTTGTTCTTTTTACTTTTAGGGCATATTGGTTTACTTTTTACACTTTGATTAATTTCCTTGCACTTTTATGACTGTTTGGTTCACTTCTTTTACACATTTTTGACAGTTTGGTTCATTTTTCTTACGTGTATGACAAATAATGTTAGTGGTTAACTTCTTTTTACGCCTGCATGGCAGTTATATATTATTTTTCAACTTGTATTTCAGTTTGTTTAACTTTAAACTTATATGACAGTTCACTTACATTTTTCTACTTTAGAGGGGCTCTTTGCAACATTTACAACATCGCTAACTTTCCAATGTATTTTACACAGTGTAGCCCGTCCCCTTCCGATTTCTTGGACATAATTAAGTACGTACGTAACACATGCCTGCGCATTAGCGTAAGGTGTTGTTACCTAATAACGATTTGGGTAGTTAGCAATAGCTCTCACTAAATGTATTTTTCCATCATAACAACAACATGACTTCAAATTGTTCTCTGCTTCTCTTAGACTGCTTTTGTATGTGTGCACACGCGCGTACCTGTTAAAGTTAAAAAGTTAAAGCCCCAATGATAGTCACACACACACTAGGTGCGGTGAAATTATCTTCTGCATGTGACCCATCCCCTTGTTCCACCCCCTAGGTGGTGAGGGGAGCAGTGAGCAGCAGAGGGGGCCACGCCCGGGAATCATTTGGTGATTTAACCACATTAAGTGTTTGTGGTGAACT
The DNA here is from genome assembly GCF_033978785.1 of Entelurus aequoreus. Taxonomy (NCBI): domain Eukaryota; kingdom Metazoa; phylum Chordata; class Actinopteri; order Syngnathiformes; family Syngnathidae; genus Entelurus; species Entelurus aequoreus. Next base: position 41,946,163 of record NC_084738.1, on the reverse strand, counting down.
TATTTTTACATATTTGACATTTTAGTTCACTTCTTTTTGCACTTTTATGACAGTTGAAGTACATTTTTTGTCAACTTAGTTTGACTCACTCTAAAAAAGACTTTGACCTGATATTGTCACCATTTTAAAAAAATGGCTGCCTTTTTTTTTACATACATGAATGTGATTCCTGCTCAGTAATAATTTATGGCGGGCGTCATGCGGTCGCTCGCCATGATTTAGGCTAATTCCTGATTATTCATTCATACACTGAAGGTTGTAACATTTTAGATGAGATGCGCTCATGTGAAAAGGCGGGCTGGATAATGGCTTCCGTTCAATTGTGTCCATGAATTAATGATCTCCAACGTGAATTATGCCGACAGGCACGTTGGCAGGTGGCGATCACGCTATGATCAGACGCTGCTTTGCACGCCATTAATTGCATGCTAATGAATTAGACGTGCTTTTATAGCACAACATCTAATGCAGTATTTATTTTCCATGGCACTAAATCTATCAGGTAAATAAAGGAGCCTGGCGATGCACGTTTCTTGGACAAGTCTTGCGGATTTCACTTGGAAGAAGATGCTAGAGGCCAAGCAATAAAGTGTAAAGCGATACAAATGATGATTATGATAAGTACGCTAATCTCCTCATGCCGTAAACGCTCGCTTTAGCTGCGTGAAAAAGGAAAACTCCCGTCTGTTTCACGTTGTTGCAAGTGATGACGGCCTGCAGTGTTATTGTTTTAAATTAGAATCATTTTACAAATTCTTTGTTTCACACTTTGCATTGCATTGTGGGAGTCTGCCCGGCAACAAGACGGCGATCAGCATGAAAGTTTTATAGGCTTTCACTCACCAAGTTGATTTTGAATACGCCGTCAGTCAATGCTAATGAGGCGCCCAAGTAACGAGCGATACATTGAGTCATTTTCGAGCGAGCCACTTTGGAAACCTCGCTGACCTTTTTCCCGCGCAGCTGTAATTCAATCTGCTGTGTCAAGCGAGCAAGGACGTGGACCACAGGGACGCTCAGAGTGGCAGCTGCAGTAAATATCGTTTAAGGACTGCATGTGTCACCTGGAAACGCCATGACATCACTGCAGTAAACAAGCTTTGTCACGGACTGCTCACTTTTTTCCTCAAGCTCCTTCAACACTACACTCGGAGAGAGGATCTTTGACTCGGGATTGTGCAGTCAGTTCTTATAAAACGGTAGAGCACTTATGTTATATAGAGGATCTTTGACTCAGGATTGTGCAGTCAGTTCTTAAAAAACAGTAGAGCGCTTGTGTCGCATACAGGATCTTTGACTAGGGATTTTGCAGTCGGTTCATAAAAAAACAGTAGAGCGTTTATTTTGTATAGAGGATCTTTGACTGGGGATTATGCAGTCGGTTCTTAAAAAACAGTAGAGCGCTGGTGTGGCATCTTTGACTCTGGGTTTTGCAGTCTCTTCTTAAAAAACAGCAGAGCGCCTATGTCATATATAGGATCTTTGACTCGGGATTGTGCAGTTGGTTCTTAAACAGTAAGAACCATGTCATATAGAAGATCTTTGACTGGGGGTTATGCAGTCTGTTCTTAAAAAACAGTAGAGCGCTTATGTCGCATAGAGCAGTGGTCCCCAACCACCGGGCCGCGGACCGGTACCGATTGGTACCGGGCCGCACAAGAAATTTAAAAAAAAAAAAAATAATAAATAAATTATTTTTTTTATTTTTTATTAAATCAACATAAAAAACACAATATATACATTATATATCAATATATATCAATACAGTCTGCAGGGATACAGTCCGTAAGCACACATGATTGTATTTCTTTATGAAAAAAAAAAAACATTTTTTTTGTATACGTGAGACACATTTTCAAGCGTTGACCGGTCCGCAGCTACAAAAAGGCTTTGGGACCCCTGGCATAGAGGATCTTTGACTGGGGATTGTGTAGTCAGTTCTTAAAAAACAGTAGAGCACTTATGTCGCATAGAGGATCTTTGACTAGGGATTTTGCAGTCGGTTCTTAAAAAACAGCAGAGCGCTTATGTCATATAGAGGATCTTTGACTCCTGATTTTGCAGTCGGTTCTTAAAAAACAGTAGAGCGCTTATGTCATGAAGAGGATGTTTGACTCGAGATTGTGCAGTCAGTTCTTAAAAAAACAGTAGAGCGCTTATGTCGCATAGAGGATCTTTGACTGGGGATTGTGTAGTCAGTTCTTAAAAAACAGTAGAGCACTTATGTCGCATAGAGGATCTTTGACTAGGGATTTTGCAGTCGGTTCTTAAAAAACAGTAGAGCACTTATGTCATATAGAGGATCTTTGACTCAGGATCGTGCAGTCAGTTCTTAAAAAACAGCAGAGCGCTTATGTCATATATAGGATCTTTGACTCGGGATTGTGCAGTTGGTTCTTAAAAAACAGTAGAGCGCTTATTTCGCAAAGAAAATCTTTGACTCTGGGTTTTGCAGTCTGTTCTTTAAAAACAGTAGAGCGCTTATGTCATATAGAGGATCTTTGACTCAGGATTGTGCAGTCAATTCTTAAAAAACAGTAGAGCGCTTATGTCACATAGAGGATCTTTGACTAGGGATTTTGCAGTCGGTTCTTACAAAACAGCAGAGCGCTTATGTTGCATAGAGGATCTTTGACTAGGGATTTTGCAGTCAGTTCTTAAAAAACAGTAGAGCGCTTATGTCGTATACAGGATCTTTGACTAGGGGTTTTGCAGTCGGTTCTTAAAAAACAGAAGAGCGCTTATGTGGCATCTTTGACTCTGGGTTTTGCAGTCTGTTCTTAAAAAGCAGCAGAGCGCTTATGTCATATAGAGGCTCTTTGACTCGGGATTATGCAGTCTGTTCTTAAAAAACAGTAGAGCGCTTATGTCGCATAGAGGATCTTTGATTGATTGATTGATTGAGACTTTTATTAGTAGATTGCACAGTACAGTACATATTCTGTACAATTGACCACTAAATGGTAACACCCAAATACGTTTTTCAACTTGTTTAAGTCGGGGTCCACGTTAATTGGTAGGGATTTTGCAGTCGGTTCTTAAAAAACAGTAGAGCGCTTATTTCATATAGAGGATCTTTGACTCAGGATTGTGCAGTCAGTTCTTAAAAAACAGTAGAGCGCTTGTGTCGCATACAGGATCTTTGACTAGGGATTTTGCAGTCGGTTCTTAAAAAGCAGCAGAGTGCTTATGTCGGATAGAGGATCTTTGACTAGGGATTTTGCAGTCAGTTCTTAAAAAACAGCAGAGCGCTTATGTCATAGAGGATCTTTGATTTGGGATTGTGTAGTCAGTTCTTAAAAAACAGCAGAGCGCTTATGTCGCATAGAGGATCTTTGATTTGGGATTGTGTAGTCAGTTCTTAAAAAACAGCAGAGCGCGTATGTCGCATAGAGGATCTTTGATTTGGGATTGTGTAGTCAGTTCTTAAAAAACAGTAGAGCGCGTATGTCGCATAGAGGATCTTTGACTCTGGGTTTTGCAGTCGGTTCTTAAAAAACAGTAGAGCGCTTATGTCGCATAGAGGATTTTTGACTCGGGGTTGTGCAGTCCGGTTCTTAAAAAACAGTAGAGCGTTTGTCATTTAGAGGATCTTTGACTCGTGATTTTACAGTGGGTTCTTAAAAACAGCACCACGCATGTGTCATATAAAGGATCTTTGAGGTGTGATTTTGCATTAGTTCCCTGGCATCTAGAGGAAATTTGACCCAGGATTTTGCAGATTTTTCCTACAAAAACAACAGAGTGCTTATATCATGAAGAGGATTTGGACTCTGGATTTTGCAGTTGTTTTTTGAAAAACATAACAGCACTAATGTCATATAGAGGAACTTTTGAGTTGTTTTTGCAGTAGGTGCTCAAAAAGAGCCAAGTTTTTCTGACATATAGAGAATCTTTGACTCCGGATGTTGCTGTCCGTTCTTAAAAAAACAGCAGAGAGATGTGTTTTTGCAGTAGGTGCTGAACAATAACAAAAGTTCTTCTGGCATACATAGGATCTTTGACTCTGGATTTTGCAGTTAATCCATAAAGAACAGCAGCACACGTTGAGTTGTTTTTGCATTAGGTGCTCAAAAACAGCAGAATTCTCCAGTCATGTAGAGAATCTTTGACTCTGGATTTTGCAGTCCGTTATTTAAAAAAAGCAGAGTGCTTATTCCACATTAAAAAAAATAAAATTAAATGGCATATGGAGGATCTTTAAGTTGTGATTTTGCAGTTTTTGATTGATTGATTGAGACTTTTATTAGTAGGTTGCACAGTGAAGTACATATTCCATACAATTGACCACTGTCATGTCTGTTCATGTTTTTGTTTTGGTCATGTGTTTGTTTTTTGGACTCTTTTTAGTTCCTGGTTGCACTTCCTTGTTTGGTTTGGTTTCCATGGTCACCCATTAGTTTTCACCTGTCTTGTCACGCACCTGTTTCACGTTTCGAGTCATGCACCTGTTTTCACTGATCACGTCACTATTTAAATCTGTCTGTTTCTGTTGTTCGTCCTGGCGTCCTCACACTATTTTGTCACTCTGCTTCATGTCGTGTCACAGTTCTTTACCAAGTAAGTTTTGTTCATTTATGCCACAGTTAGTGTTTTTGTTTTTTTGTTCATAGTTTTTGTGCCCACGTGCATGTCTTTTGTTTCTTAGTCAAGTTTGTATTTCCGCTTTTGTGCGCGCCATTTGTTTGCTTCCTTTTTGTTTGTAGTTTATTAGTGTTAAAAAATAATAAATCATGTATTCAAACTCACGGCTGGCTCGCGCCAACTTTCCGTTGCCTTCTGGAGAAACAAGACCCAAGAACCCAGTCGTGACAGACCACAAATGGTAACACCCGAATACGTTTTTCAACTTGTTTAAGTCGGGGTCCACTTAAATTGATTCATGATACAGATATATACTATCAGATATATACTATCATCATAATACAGTAGTTGCTCAAAAACATTGCATATGGAGGATGTTTCACTCAGGATTAAAACAAACCACAGAGCGCTTTTGTCTAATAAAGATTTTTTTGACTCTGGATTTTGCTGTCGGTTCTTAAAAAACAACAGCACACTTTTATGTTGTGTAGAGGATTGTGGAGGTCTTTCTCCTCTGGGTCCTTTGGACCACCAGTCACTGACATCACCACTCATTTTCAGAGTTAACAATAATGTTTATTTTACAATAAACGTGTTAGATCGTGCAAAGTCTTTGTGTGCTTTTCAGCAATTGTCTTTTTCCTCGATCGAGCACAGGAATGGTTTTCCTTCAGAGTCGTCTGTCTTGCTCTCGCTCCCCTCGTGCTTCGCCAACCGCCATCAACAACAACTCCCCTCTCCTTCCCGACTGCTGCCTTTAACAGAGCGACAGGTGATCAGACAAACACTCTCAGCTGTGTCATCTACACACCTGCCGCTGATCTCGAAGCTGGTCCTGAAACACCCCGCTTCGCTGCAGGTTCGCAGGCCACGCCCCCCCACACAGGGATCTTTAAGTTGTTTTTGCACAAGGTGCTCAAAAACAGCAGTGTTGTCCTGGCATATAGATGATCTTTAACCGGACTAGCAGAAGGGCGATGTCACATAGGATCTGTAAAGACTGAATTTGAAGTGGAAAAAAAACAGCAGCACATTCCTGTCATTAAGAGGATCTTTGACTAGAATATTGGCAGTGTCTATAAAACAGCAGAGCGCCACTGACGTATCGCTGATTTTTGACAACTTTTCTTTTTGTTAGTTTTGCGGTTTGTTTTTAAATACAACAAAGTTCTCCTGCCATATAGAAGGTCTGTGAAATGTGGATTTGCAGTAGGTGTTACAAAAATTAAAAAAAGAGCATCTTTGACTTGAGATTTTGCCGTCTATTCTCAAAAAACATCAGCACACTGACTGTACTGTATGTTGTCTAGAGGATCTTTGACTGTGGATTTTGCAATGTGTCCATAAAACATAACGAGGATCTTTGACAAGTTGTAATGTTGGTTTCGCTGTTGGTCTTAAAAACAGCACATTTCTCCTGTCATATAGACGATCCTGGAATGTTTTTGCAGTAGGTCTTTTAGAACACAAAAAAGCATTCTTGTTATATAGAACAGTGTTTTTCAGCCACTGTGCCGCGGCACACTAGTGCCGTGAGATACAGTCTGGTGTGCCGTGGGAGATTATGTAATTTCACCTAATTGGGTTTAAAATATTTTTTGCAAACTGTAAATATGATCCGCAAATAATGTGCCGTTGTTAAGTGTCTGTACTGTCTGGAGCTCGGCAGAGTAACCATGTAATACTCTTCCATATCAGTAGGTGGCAGCAGGTAGCTAATTGCTTTGTAGATGTCGGGAACAGGTCTTGTGAGACGATGATGGTTTGTCGTGATCCCAATATGCAGATGACAGCGGGAGGCAGCGTGCAGGTAAAAAAGTGTCTAATACTTTAACCAAAAATAAACAAAAGGTGAGTGCCCCTCAGAAAAGACATTCAAGCTTAGGGACGGCTATGCAGAACGGAACTAAAACTGAACCTGCTATAAAGTAAACAGAAACAGAATGCTGGACGACAGCAAAGACCTGCAGCGTGTGGAGCAGAGACAGCATTCACAAAATACATCCGAACATGACATGACAATCAACAATGTCCCCACAAAGAAGGATAATAAAAGAGTCTTGATTGCTAAAACAAAGCAGGTGCGAGGAATATCGCTCAAAGGAAGACATGGAAAAAGCTACGACAAAACACCAACAAAACAGGAAAAGCCAAAATAGGAGCGCAAGACAAGAACTAAAATACTACACACAGGAAAACACCAAACAACTCAAAATAAGTCACAGCATGATGTGACAGGTCGTGACAGTACACCTACTTTGAGACAAGAGCTATAGCAATGCATGCTTGGATATGGTTTAAAGCAGGGGTCCCCAAACTTTTTGACTTGGGGGCCACATTGGGTTAAAAAAATCAGGCTGGGGGCCGGGCTGTATATATATATATATATATATATATACTCTATGTACTTTAGGTCAGGAAAAAACACAGAGGCTATATCATCCCTACAAGCCTGTTTCGCAGGTTTCCCTGCTCGTCTGTATTAAGTAAAGTCCTGCCACACAAATGCTTACACGAAAGACGGTCAGCATTCTTCTGCGTTTAGTTCCACAGTAACTCATTGAGGTTACTGTGGTTTGTCTGACTATATACCTCGACTTTAAAGATACAGTATATATAGTCAAGGTTTCTGTGGTTTATCTGTCATACAGGGCTCAATACCGGGGTAGAGCGGAATAGGTCAGGAAAAAACACAGAGGCTATTTCATCCCTTCAAGCCTGTTTTGCAGGTTTCCCTGCAAAACGTATATATATATATATATATATATATATATATATATCAGTGCCGTTAGGGGTGCATGTCTGATGCAAGAGCTGTTTAACACCTTTCTTACGTCACGACTCTGGAGACCGATGAGCGCTGTCAGCAGGTTTCTTGACATTCAAAAGGGTGAAACTAAAAAGACAAACAATACAGTCAATATATACATATGTTATGCAACTGTATTCATATATATGCTGTAATGCTACCTTACAAGGCATGAGAAGGTAAACAAAAGTGAATTTGTACTACGACGCCATCTTAGATGACATCGCAAATTATCGCTAATGAGCATGACAAAGATCTCATTATACATCACAAATCGTAAATTTAGCTCGAAATATTTTAGACAAAAACCAAGTTTCACAGTTCAACTTATGATACATACCGGCGATGCAACCTTAAACAAAAGATACATGCAGTATTTCTTTGAAAAGAACCACCATAAAGTACGTGCTGGCACCGTAGATTTCTCTGCTTGGCTTATGCAACTTGCGGTCAATAAAGTTTGATTCAAAGTATGCACTTCTCAAAGATGTAGTAACTGCCCTGACCACATGATGGCGACAAATACACATGTAATAATGTTAATTAAATAACAAGCAATAAGCACAACACACTTCAACAACAAGAGTTTACAACTTTTAGTTGTAACAGAACAATATATATATTCTGAGTGCGATGATGTCACGTTATCAATGGGAAAATACATTTTTAGACAATATGATTTGCCTGAGCGGCTAGGAGACAACAAGCGGTAAAAAATGGATTACAAAGGACAGATAAAAAAAATAAATAATATTATTATTATTATTATTTTTTTTTTTTTAAACTTGGGACTTCCCGCGGGCCGGATTTTAGACGCTGCCGGGCCGGATCCGGCCCGCGGGCCGTAGTTTGGGGATCTTTGGTTTAAAGTCATATCCAACAATTGCAAGAACTACTTTTTATTGCCAATATCAGCTACTGAGTTTAATTTTTTTATGTTTTCTGCTGGTGGTGTTCCTCTGCATTTTTTTTATGGAAAAAATGTGCCTTGGCTCAAAAAAGGTTGACAAACATTGATATAGAATATATTTTCATCGAACAGCAAATTTCTCCTGTCACATAGAGGATCTTTGAGTGGGAATTTTGCTCAAAAACAACAGAATTCTCCTGGCATATAGAGGATATTTGACTCGAACAGCAGAGCGCCTTTGTCACATAGGTTCTTTAAATAGTGATTTTGGAGTATGTGTTTAAAAAGAGCAGCACGTTTCTGTCATGAAGAGGATCTTTGACTTTTTTTGCAGTAGGTCCTTAAGAACTGCAGAGCGCTCCTGTCATATAGAAGATATTTTCCTAGAACGGTATAGTTCTCCTGTCACATTGAGGATCTTTGAGCTGTGTTTTTGAAGTTGGCCCTAAAAACAGCAGAGCACTCCTGTCATATAGATGATCTTTGACTAGCTCTGCGAAGACGTGACCCCCAGAACAGTTGAGTTGAGTAACTCTGCTATCAATCAATCAATCAATGTTTATTTATATAGCCCTAAATCACAAGTGTCTCAAAGGGCTGTACAAGCCACAACGACATCCTCGGTGCAGAGCCCACATACGGGCAAGGAAAGAAGGAAGACAACACAACACGATGCCAAAAATAGCAAGGTTTTGTGGTTAATTATGCGACGTAATTCAATTTAGATTAATAATTAATGCCTCCTTCCTCTGACTAAGTATCTATAATTAATCAACAAGTCCTAGCAAGAGAGTGGGCTAATTGGTTTGAAAACAGAAACCTGCATGCTTAATTCGTACGCTTGACATCGCTAATTGCGGCAGTAATCAAAGCTCCGCCCCCTGGGATTTGACGGAGGGGATTGTTAAATGGAGGTTAGCGTGATCCGTCAGAGCGTCGTCGTGACGGCTCCATTTAAGGCCGACGACACGGAGCTTGCCGTAAAATGGCAACAGCCGCTCCGCATTAGCACGTCTTTGACAATGAACGCCGCGGATCGGAACACCCGAGGAGTTTTTCACCTGACCTGGATCCGACGCGTCTCCTGGGACGCCGCTTGATTGACTGCGCTAACATGCTGCTCCTCGATTAACGTGTCAACACAAACATTATTTTAGGTCTGATCTATGCGTACATTTTGTCTCAGAGTAGAAATGCTGACAAAAAAGATGTTTGTGATCATCATGGAATGGTTAACTTATTTTTACGCTTGTAAGAATGCGAACTAAATGAGTTAGGAAGTTAGTTAAAGTTAAGTTAAAGTACCAAATAGAGATGTCCGATAATGGCTTTTTTGCCGATATCCGATATTCCGATATTGTCCAACTATTAATTACCGATTCCGATATCAACCGATACCGATATATACAGTCGTGGAATTAACAGATTATTATGCCTAATTTTGTTGTGATGCCCCGCTGGATGCATTAAACCATGTAACAAGGTTTTCCAAAATAAATCAACTCAAGTTATGGAAAAAAAATGCCAACATGGGACTGCCATATTCATTATTGAAATCACAAAGTGCATTATTTTTTTTTAGCATGCCTTAAAACAGCAGCTTGGAATTTGGGACATTCTCTCCCTGAGAGAGCATGAGGAGGTTGAGGTGGGCGGGGTTGGGGGGATAGGGGGTAGCGGGGGGGGGGGGTGTATATTGTAGCGTCTCGGAATAGTTAGTGCTGCAAGGGGTTCTGGGTATTTGTTCTGATGTGTTACGGTGCGGATGTTCTCCCGAAATGTTTGTCATTCTTGTTTGGTGTGGGTTCACAGTTTGGCGCATATTTGTAACAGTGTTAAAGTTGTTTATACGGCCACCCTCAGTGTGACCTGTATGGCTGTTGACTAAGTATGGTATGCATTCACTTGTGTGTGTGAAAAGCCGTAGATATTATGTGACTGGGCCGGCACGCAAAGGCAGTGCCTTTAAGGTTTATTGGCGCTCTGTACTTCTCCCTACGTCCGTGTACACAGCAGCGTTTTAAAAAGTCATACATTTTACTTTTTGAAACCGATACCGATAATTTTGAAACCGATACCGATAATTTCCGATATTACATTTTGAAGCATTTATCGGCCGATATTATCGGACATCTTTCGTATCAATGATTGTCACACACACACTAGGTGTGGCAAAATTATTCTCTGCATTTGACCCATCACCCTTGATCACCCCCTGGGAGGTGAGGGGAGCAGTGAGCAGCAGCGGTGGCCGCGCCTGGGAATCATTTTTAGTGATTTAACCCCCAATTCCAAACCTTGATGCTGAGTGCCAAGCAGGGAGGTAATGGATCCCATTTTTATAGTCTTTGGTATGACTCGGCCGGGGTTTGAACTCACAACCTACCGATCTCAGGGCGGACACCATAGCCACTAGGTTAGGTTTTTTCTATTAACTTATGGGACACTTTAGCATGGCCTGGTTGACCCTGGAACAGATCATTCCTGTTATTTCCATGACTGTAGGTTGGATGAGTGCATCCTAACTTTCCTGCCAGTTGTTGACAAAACTCGTACAGTGCAAGGCGACATGTTGGCTAATTCTCATCCCCGCCACCTATTTGTCCATCAGCTGGAGGAAGATGAGATCAGGCGAGGCCGGCGCTGACCAAGTTGGCAGGCCTGGACGATAGTAGTGGTCGTTGTCCGCTCTGATATTTCCTCTCTATCTCCCGCCGGCTGATAATGCGACCCCCCTAATGAAGCTATTGTGCGGCTGTCTGAAGCTATTGTCTTCCAGCGGCCGCTTGCCATTTCTTCCCGCGACACATGCTCCCCTCGGTGATGAGCGCACCTGTAATGGCCACGTCTCTCCTCGTCTGTCCCCCGCCCTCCACCCCTCGCCTGGACGTCTTATCGTCCTTCTCAATTTTGTCCTGTTTCCGCTATCTGCATAGGCAATTTGTTTTTGTTGTTTGCTTCTTCCACCTCCTTGTTATTTGGCTTTATCTTCATAGCAGAGATTGCACACATGCGTCAAACTAGTGCACCTTTTAGGGCGCATCATTTTTAAGACACCTTTTTTCTTGTCACATAAACCTCACAAATCTAATAGTTGTCACTGAGATAAACCTCTTTGAAGGCCGAGAAGTTTCCATGCATCTTATACATATAGCAGGCGGTTTCTACTCCAATGTCAAATGTCATTTTGTGGATTTACTCATGAATTTTGTGGTGGCAAAAATTGTGTCATACCCTTTTTTTTTCTCTAACACTTTGCGCTCGGTCTACTTTCAGATAAATCTTTCTCATAGATGTGTCTCTTGCCGTTATTTAATTTGAAGAACTATCATAAAATTACTTTTGTGGTTTGCAAGGTAAATATCAATCAATCAATCAAACTATATTTATATAGCCCTAAATCACAAGTGTCTCAAAGGGCTGCACAAACCACAAATAAAAAATATTAATGAAGAATGATATTTTTTTTCCCCTCCAAAATGTTTGAGTTTTCTTTTTCTTTTTGTGAATGGATTACAGTTTGTTTTCATACCATGTGAAAAACAAAAACAAAACTAAAAAATGTTTTCAAATATAGTGAATTACATTTATGTATAGCGCTTTTTTTAAACTTTTTTATTTTCAAAATATATGCTTTTAATTTCATTATATGTTTGAGTATTTTAATGAAAAACGAAAAATAATATATTTTTTATTTTTATATATCCCAAATGTTAATATCAATATACCACATATATATACATGCTTTTCTTGTCAAAAAAATATCACAACTTGTGTGTGTGTTTTTATTTTTACGCTAAAAACTGTGTGTGTGTGTGTGTGTGTGTGTTCTTCATGCTTTTCATTGTTCTTTTCCCAAAACATTTTTTTTTCATTGTTTTGTGTTCGTATACTGTATATATGTATATATATGTGTATGTATGTATATATATATACTGTATGTATATATATGTATATATATATATATATATATATATATATATATATATATATATATATATATATATATATATATATACATATATATATATATATATATATATATATATATATGTGTGTGTGTGTGTGCTCTTCATGCTTTTCATTGTTCTTTTCCCAAAACATTTTTTTTTCATTGTTTTGTACAAAAAGTCTTTAAAAAAAATCTTAAACCTTTTTTAGATAAAATGTGCAAGTATGTTTTCCTTCATTCCGCACTCCATCCACTTATACAATCACTCTTCGTACTATTATAGATAATACTGGTTAATTACTACAGGTATACTGTGTATATATATATATATATATATATATATATATATATATATATATATATATATATATATATATATATATATATATATATATATATATATATATATATATATATATATATATATATATATACAGTATATATTATATAATATATTTAATTATATATGATATACCTTATATATAATATGTAAATATTACATATATGTTATATTTTACATTGCTACTATGGTGTCCGTGTTGGCCCTGTGATGAAGTGGCGATTTGTCCAGGGTGTACACCGCCTTCCGCCCGAATGCAGCTGGGATAGGCTCCAGCAACCCCAAAAAGAGACAGCGGTAGAAAAATGGATGGATGGATGGGTACATTTTTTGTCTACTTAATACCTGCATTATCCTTCCCCTTTCCATCCTTTGAAACTGAGCTACTGTGTGGAACAATTTCCCGTGTGGATCAATAAAGTTTGTCTAAGTCTAAGTCTAAGTCTTAATGTCACCTCACCTTTCTTTGTTTGTACTGTAGTGTATATATTTAAGTTGTATTTACATATAATTTAACTAATCTTTTAGCCATCTCATTCTATTGCTGTTTTTTTATATACTATCACTTTGTATTGTTGGAATTTTCTATTATATTGTGTTTATAATTGTTCAGTTTTTTTAATTCCCTGAGTGTTTTAGTTATCCTAATCGAGCTATTGTGTCAAGCAGTTTCGCTTAGGATCTATTGTAATTGCCTCATTAGCATGTCTTGCATTTGAAATGTGTTTTGGCTGGGGTTTTTTTAGGAATACATGTTCAAATCCAGATGTTTTCACCTGGGATCATGTAGTTGTAGTTAAATATGTAGATAGATGATGTTGCACGGTAGCTACACTCGAGTATTTTCGCCAAACAGTTTAGAAAAATGTGTAAAAAGAAGCATTAGGGGATGTTTTCTATTTCTCAGGTGTGCCTCCTGGTGATGAAGCCACTAGAGCGCCCTCCCCCTCCCCTATCAGGAAACAGCTGTCCAGCTCTAATCTTTTTATGAGCGATATGCTGTTTTTAATGAAAGCCCCTCGCAGCTCCCTGCAATCAGCTATCCATATCACGGCGTATATTTCATCCTGCTATTGTGATGTCATCTCCGGGGCGCGGGCATAATACATAATTCCCCTCCGTGTTATGACAAACGGTGGCCCCCAGCGCTATAGGAACGCTTCTGGGCAAGTGTCAAGTCGGTGCCATTTGTGGCGGAATATTCGCTACGGGGATGTTGCAGGATTGCTGGGGAATAGAAGCTGGCGTCACACACACACACACACACACGCACACACACGCACACGCACACACGCACACACGCACACACACACGCACCCACACACCACAGAGGACACAATCTGTTTGAATAAACAGGAAGTCAAAGTTAGGGCTTTGGAGGCTTTTTGCACACACAGGAGTGTAGTTCTTCCTGACTACGATGACAAAGCTTGTACTGTATGCTTTCATAAATTACTTCAACTCGGAAAACTAATAACATAATATTTATCATTGTGTAACCCTTCCAAATAGTATGCATTTCTTTGCGTTATTAAAGTACCAGTACAATGGGAAAACAAGTTGACTTTATATGCTTAATTGTGTTTCATCGTATCCATTAAACCTCATACAATTGTATTTACAATACGCAAAGTATGTAGAAATACTGTCTAAACATCACAAAATGCCGCAAATTCGGCCATTTTTAATATTCTGCTCTGAATGTCTTTGGCAGTATCCGTAAATTCGGGGTTGGATGACGTCACGAGAGTAACGCTTCTGCACTCTGACCATATCATCAGATCAGTCCCACTGGAAATATGCGAACATTTGGAAACAGGTGTGCTGTTTATCATTCACAATCCTTCTGCAAGACAAGAACACATATGTTTGGCTTTTTTAATGCATTTAAAATCATAATTAAATAGCTAATTGAGTCAACAGATGGAAGAGTTCTCTATTCCGCCCATAAAACCTCTTAAAAACATCCAGAAACCGCCAACAATACTCCACTTACATGTCGTAACCTGAAAATTTTAACCAATTATGAGCGATATTGTTATTATAAGAGCCAACACTGGCCGAGAGTTGGTGGGCAGCCGAGGGTGGAGTCGGCTCTCTTGGTTGCTTTGTTGGGCCTGCTCCTGTCTCTGGCCATGCTCCCCCCACCCCAACAGACGATGGCCTGGAGCACCGCAGAGGCCCCACAGTGTATATGTTTTTTTATTTTTTTTATTTTTTTGTAGCTGTATTTAGAAGTGGCTGGTTGCATCAGCTCTGTTCTTTTAATGTATTTAATGTCCTTTGATGTTTGATGTTTCCCTCTTACACACATGCTTATGTGTGGTATGGCTAAGAGTTTTTTTTCCCCTTGGCCTCAGTCTGGGGCCCCGTTTACACTAAGCCGGATAAGGTTATCCAGGGTAAATCACACCTAACCTTATCCGTGTCCACACACAACAATGCCACCGTTTAAGAACCCCTTCCCCCTCTGTCCGCCGGCGCAACGCGACCTAGTATGCATGCGCGGAAAATGCACACGTCATAGTCATCTCCAGTGTTGCTTTGTGTGCAAGTTCTTAAATGTAACTTATCTGAACAATATCCAGTGTTGTGGTATTTCAATTAACTGGAATTCAGTTTATTGTGGGGCCCTATTGTGGTGAATCACACCTGAGCCATCATAAATTAATCAAATCTTTATTAGACACGTAAACAATGTGATAAAGAACATTTAACATGAATCAAACTAGGGATCTAGATATCAATCAATCAATCAATGTTTATTTATATAGCCCTAAATCACAAGTGTCTCAAAGGGCTGTACAAGCCACAACGACATCCTCGGTACAGAGCCCACATACGGGCAAGATATCTGGTAAGGACACTCCTCACTCTTTTGCCTTCACCTTCATTGTCCATTCCTTTTTGGTGACTTTATATACTCTGGACCTAGGCGTTGAGTCCGCGACATACATGGCGGACAATAATTGATACAGTCTGCTTTGCCAGTCCAAATGCATTTACCATTTTCCTCGACGGCCAGGTAATACAAAGCACACGCTACCTTTTTTATAACATCCACGGGAGCTCGTATTCTCGTTGTCTCTCCTTCGACAAATGGACAAAGTTTTTCGCTAAGTAGCATCACAGCTGACCCGGACATTGGAAACTTCTCTTGCCGTCTAAGAAGTGTTGTATCCCAAATAGCTGCAATCGCTTTCTCTTAAGGTATTCATGTGTGATTTCGCGTCTGTACATGTAGAAGAAGGAGAAACACGGCATGTCTGGATGACTCGCCTCCATATTTCCAGTTGTTAGCTCCGAGCTACGAAACCGCTTTATTATGAAGCTGCCTGTAGCGCGTTCTTTCTGACGTCACTTCCTGTGTGGGCGAGGTATTTCTGGCGTCACTTCCTCTCCAAACTCACTTTGTAAATGATCAATGAGTCCATACAAAGCTAAATGCTGGAGATTCAAGAATTACACTAATTTGTCTGAGGAGGGTGACCTTAAACGCTGGGTTAGTGTGGCTGAAACGGGGCTTAGGCTAAATAATTATTTGTTTAAGGGTTTAAACGACTTGGTGTAGACATGGCCTTAGACTTAGACCCCCCTCCCCTCCTTCCCAGTTTCTCACCTTTTTTATAAGGGGCACCGGAAGTTGGCAGACCCGTCAGCGATCCTGTTCTGTCTTCCTGTAATGTTTGTCTGATCTTGAATGGGATAGTGCTGAAAATCTTAATTTCCCCTCGGGGATTAATAAAGTATTTCTGATACTGATTCTGATAACCTAGACGGCCTATTTTAGCGGCTCATTGACAGTAGTGAGCTAATGTTAGCTTACGCTGCTATTGTTAAAACACTGAGCTGGCGGCTGCTTCTGCTTCATGTCAAACTTGCTAAAAGTTAATTCTAGATTATAATTCATGCACCTTTCACCTGGTAGTAGACAAATGTGGCTATGGACCGACAGGCTGGTCGACTTTCACACCCCCGAGATGGCGAAAGAGACACAAAAAGACGCTAGTTGCGGCAACTTTTTTTAAACCTTTTGTGAGGATTGTGATTGATTTGTTTTTTCAACGGAATTATGTGAGCGTCTCATCAAATGGCATCCCAGCGTGAGCTGACATTGTACAGTAAGTGTTTGTTTTATGTTTAGCACGTAGCAATGCTGCAGATGCCATAGTGTTTCAATAAAGCGGCATCCATTTAGCACTTGGCTTCTAAAACTTACTGCTCATCCTCTTTGTGTTCGGCCTCAAATATATAAGGTTCTGGATCATATTTTTTTTCCCAAAGTAATTGTTGGCTCTCACAAAGTCAGCTTGATTAGCATTGTTGTTGATGGGGAAAGGATATGTTGTTCCTCCCGCTACGTCACAGATCACGTGACTGGCTTGCTCATTAACTCTCAAAATGGCTCAGGAATTTTCCTGAGATTGATAATATTTTGATCATATCTAATTATTCACAAACTTTGCAAGTCTTCTGGTGTTATAAAGGCAACTTTTTTTTGCCATTATACTGGTACTTAAAGACAGCTACAAAGTAAAACTTCAAACAAAAGCATTTTGTCTTTATCCGTTCATTTGAACGTTTGTTTAGTCGACTGTTCAACTTCCTGGTTGACTCAATCGAGATTGAAGGATTTGTACCGCAAACAAAATACATTTGTTCATCTGTCTTCACATTCTTCCCTTCGTTTGTTTGTTCTTCACTTAGAGTATTTAGTGGTCTACTTCCTGGTTGATTAAGTCGAGAATGGATGATTTGTACCTGAACAAAAGAATTGTGTTGTCATTTCGTTTGTTCGTTCGTTCAATCATTTGAGAATTTGTGCATTTCTTTTTTCCTTCTTTAATTTAGTAGTCAACATCTTGGTTGATTCGGTCTATATCAGTGGTCACCAACGCGGTGCCCGCGGGCACAAGGTCGCCCGTAAGGACCAGATGAGTCGCCCGCGGGCCTGTTCTAAAAAAATAAAAATACAAATTTTTTTTTTTTTTTTTTTAATTAAATCTACATAGAAAAAACACAAGATACACTTTCAATCAGTGCATCAACCCAAACAACCTCCCCCATGCACACTCATCCACACCCACTCACACAAAAGGGGTTATTTCTTTCTGCTACCAATATTCTGGTTCCCACAACATAGACAACACATCTGCAAGGGACACATGATTGTATAGGCTGCTGGTCCACTAACATTTTCATTAATTACTATTTTTTATGTAATTATTTTTATATTGTTTTACTTTCTTTTTTATCCAAGAAAATGTTTTTTATTTATTTATCTTATTTTATTTTATTTTTAAAAAAAGGCCCTTATCTTCAACAGACCAGGTTGTCAATGAAATTAGATTTGTTTAAAGGGTTTTTTAAACCAGGCCCAGTCCAGATAATGTCCAAGTCGGACTCAGCAACACACACCTTCATTCATGTACACAGAAAAAAATTAGGGAACACAACAGATTGCATATAATTTATAAACAAAATTACATTTTCAAAATAAGCATTTATGTACAGTCCAGATTATGTCCAGGTCACTCAAATTAGGGAACACAACAACAGATATCATATAATCTATAAACATAATTATACTTTCAAAATAAGCCTTTGAGGACTTCTCATCTTTTTTTTTTATGTTTTTTGGCATCATTATCGTTTTCAACCATGTAACTTTCTAAAGTTAGAAAATACTGAATAAATGTTTTAAAGAAAGTAATACTAAGTGAATATCTGTTTTTGGCCTTAAAAATAAACATTTTACAGAGTACTATAATTAAATTGACTAAATCATGATTGTCAATGAACTCTCCTAAAATAACAGAAACCACATTAAGCTTCATAAACAAACCAATCCTTAAACACATTTTTTCAACTTCCACCCAAAATAAAGACACAATATGACAATACCAAAACAAATGCAGGGTGGATTCAGGCTCCTGACAACAAAATCGGCAATCATCTGACTCTGTCAAATTCCATAATTTTAACATTTTCCCTGTGGGTAAGAAGTTATAAATAATTTTAATTTGAAAATAACGATTTTGCACATCGATAGTAGTTTTATAATTAGTTTGAATATGGCATCCCATGGCAACGGGCAGTCAAAAAAGTCCTCCCATTTTCCATTTGTGTTGTATGAGGCAGCCTCCAAAGATTTCTTTATTAAATAAAAATTATATATTTTTCTATTTATTTTAGTTCCTTTTTGCCAACTACAATTTCTTATTAGAGGTTTACAAACTAATAATTTAGTAGTTCCATAATTAATTATTTGTTTCCATCTTTTCCCAATTACTCCAGTTAGTTGATAAAATGAAAAGTTCGAGCAAGCATCACCATACATAGCTCTAAATTCATCATACTTCATAATTTTACCATTCTCATTGATAATATCATTGACAAAAATGATTCGTCTTTCAAACATATTTTTCCAAAAGAAAGGCTTTCCATCTATTACAATATTAGAGTTCATCCATATTAACTGCTGCAAAATATCGTCTCTTTTTTCTGGCACATAAAATTGAAAACACCACTATGAGTGCATTGTTTCCTTTATGAACCCCGCCATGTTTCCCAGCAGACTCTCTGGGAGGGGATCACTTGCAAAAAAGGATACAATTTATTTTGATACAGTACATGTTTTTTGTCCAACAGGACATTTGTGTACCACTCAATGTTTAAATACATCTTTGGAACAATTGATGCTTTTAAAGACAGACACACAGCTTCAAGGTTGAGAAGTTTCAGGCCCCCATATTCATACTCTTTGTACAAAACCTTTCTTTTAATCTTTTCTGGTTTGCCGTTCCAGACAAAATCGAAGACCCTCCGCTCATAAATCTTTAAAAAGTTTTGTGATGGAGCTGGTAATGACAAAAACAAATAAATAAATTGAGGAATAATTAACGAGTTGGCAATAGACATTTTACCATACAAGGTTAGGGATTTCCCTTTCCATAATTGCATAATTTTGTCCAGCTTTCTTAGTCGATTATCATAATTTACTGAGCCTAGATCTTCCAGATTTTCTGGGACAACAACACCAAGTATGTTAACTGGTCCATCTGTCCACAAAACAGGCACTTTGCATTCCATTCGAAAGGACGTTCCCTTTAGATTTCCGATCCTTAACATTTTACATTTATCATTAAGCTTTAGGCCAGATTGCTGTGAAAATATGTCCAAAAGATTAAGAAGGTTCCGCAAACAATGAGGAAAAATCTTATCTTTGTGAATCAGCCTTTTCTGACATGAACTTCATCAAGAACAAACACAGAACACGCCTCACTGATGCACATCTGCAAGACTCACTCAGAGTTGCAGTGTCAAGTTACACACCAGAGTACAACACACTAGTTAACAGCATGCAATGCCAGGCTTCCCACTAACTGACAAAGAAACAGATAACAGATTTGGTGTCCAGTTCAAAGTGTGACATGATTTAAAAATTTGAGAGTTTACTTTTGTATTTTACATGAGTTATTATTTGTACAAACATGGTGCAAAGTAATTCATGATTTGTTAAAAAAAAATGTTAGTGGCTAGCTAGTTAAAATGGGATATTGTGATTTCACAAGACTGTCTTAGAAGTGATCATTTGAAAATGTTCAATTTGAAAAATGTGCACTTAGAGAAAATATAAAAATAAAGTGTTGCATATTGATATTTATCTGTTTCTATATATATTTATTGTGAGAAATCATTAAGATGATCAGTGTTTCCACAAAGATAAATATCATTAATTATTAATAATAACAGAGTTAAAGGTAAATTGAGCAAATTGGCTACTTCTGGCAATTTATTTAAGTGTGTATCTAACTAGTAGCCCTTCGCAGTAATCAGTACCCAAGAAGTAGCCCTTGGTTTCAAAAGGTTGGTGACCCCTGGTCTATATTAAAAGATTTGTATCGCGAATAAAAAAAGAAGTGTTGGTTTGTTCTTTCGTTCATTTATGTAGTAGTCCAGTTCCTGCTTGATTCACTCGAGATTTGATGACTTTTAACCGTAAACAAAATAATTGTTAAATCGTTTGTTTGATCATTTGAACAGTTGTTCCTTCTTTCATTTGTTTAGTAGTCACTTCCTAGTTGATTCAGTCAAGATTGGATGATTTGTATTGCAAACAGAATGATGTTGTGTTGGTTTCTTTTTATCATTCGTACATTTGTTCATTTATTTAGTGGTCAACTTCCTAGTTGATTGAGTCGCGATTGGAATGTTTATATCGCAAATCAAAACCTTTTGTGTTGGTTCGTCTCTCAGTTTAATAATTCGAACATTTGTTCATTCCTTTATTTATTTCCTAGTCCACTTCCTGGTTGATTCTTTCGAGATCAGATGACTTGTATGGTAAACAAAATAATTGTTGTTTTTTGTTGTTTGTTCTTTAGTTGATTAGCAACTTCCTTTTTTGATTTAGTCCCAATTAAAAGATGTGTATTGCAAAAAAAAAATTAATTGTATTGTTCGTTCCATCCTTTGTTCATGTATCTAGTAGTCCACTCCTTGGTTTATTCATTCAAGATTGGATGATTTCTACCGTAAAAAAAATAATAGTTTTTTTTGTTCGTTTTTTCGTTTGTTCGTTTATTTGATCATTTGTGCATTTTTTTTTTTTTTTTAATTCTTTAATGTTATAGTCAACATTCTGGTTGATTCAGTCTAGATTAAAATATTTGTATTGCAAATGTCATTCAATCATTGTTTTAGTTGTCAATTTTTGGGTTAATCCAGTTGAGATCGAGTGAAAGTGTTTGTTCCTTTAACTGTCTGTTTCCTTGTTTGATCATTCATGCGTTCATTTATTCAGTAGTCTACTTCCTCGTTGGTTCGCGATTGGCTGTCTTTAAAATTATTTTTTTGTAGGTCCACAAAGTTTGACACAATACAATTGGACCATAGTTAGTAGGGATAGGTACCGAATCCGCTACTTTTTTAGGTACCGAGCGAGGTCTGTCAGTACTACCGGATACAGATTTATATCAAATCAAACAATGCCAAATTTTGTT
>NC_084738.1:41862063-41919563 GCF_033978785.1 Entelurus aequoreus | reverse complement strand
AAGACAGCCATGACATTATGTTCTTTATAAGTGTATGTAAAACTTTGACCATGATTGTGTGTGTGTGTGTGTGTGTGTGTGTGTGTATATATATATATATATATATATATATATATATATATATATATATATATATATATATATATATATATATATATATATATATATATATATATATATATATACACATATACATATCGTATTTGCTTAATGTTAATGTTTTCGATATTGGGAATTAATTAATGTATGTATATGTGTATCTCTATGTATATGTATATATAAGTAAATGCAAATGTATAAGTATATATATATTGTATGTATATGTGTATATATATATATATATGTATGTATATGTATATATATATTGTTTGTATATATGTATGTATATGTATATATTGTTTGTATATATGTGTATATATATACACATATATATATATATATATATATATATATATATGTGTATGTATATATATATATATGTATATATATATATATATATATATATATATATATATATATATATATATATATATATATATGTATGTATATATTGTTTGTATATATATATATATATATATATATATATATATATATATATATATATGTATGTATATATTGTTTGTATATATGTGTATATATATACATATATATATATATGTGTATGTATATATATATATATATATATATATATATATATATATATATATATATATATATATATATATATATACACAGTATCATGTATGTATGTATGTGTATGTATATATATATATGTGTATGTATATATATATATATATATATATATATATATATATATATATATATATATATATATATATATATATATATATATATATATATATATATATATATATATATATATATGTGTGTGTATGTGTGTATGTGTATATATTAGGGCTGCAACAACTAATTTATTAAATCGATTAAAATCGCTTATAAGAATAGTTGGCGATTAATTTAGACATCGATTCGTTGGATCTATGCTATGCGCATGCGCTGAGGCTACGTTTTTTTATTTTTTATTTTATTTTTTATTTTGTTAACCTTTATTTATAAACTGCAACATTTATAAACAGCTGAGAAACAATAATCAAAATAATAGGGGTGTAACGGTACGTGTATTTGTATCGAACCGTTTCGGTACAGGGGTTTCGGTTCGGTGCGGAGGTGTACCGAACGAGTTTCCACACGGACATATTAAGTAGCGTACTGCACGTTGTGTAAACAATACTCAAAATGCCGGACATTTGAGGCATTTAAGAAACTCCGCCCTGACAGTTTCGCAAAAGAGGACATGTCCGGTGAAAAGAGGATGTATGTTCAGTCTATCGTAGCCCGTTAGCTGCTAGTATGCTAGCAAAAGAGGACATGTCCGGTGAAACCGAGCAGCGACCGGGCTAGGTCCTGACCATACGTCCTCTTTTCACCGGACATGTCCTCTTTCGCGGGGCTGTCCGGGCGGTGTTTCTTAAATGCCTCAAATGTCCGGCATTTTGAGTTAAGGTTGCGTGTATTTTCAATGTACGTTCAGGGTTAAGAAGGTTAAAAACAAAACAAATTGTGCGCGCAGCAGCATTCGTGAGGGAAGGGCAGAGACAGAGAGAGCGAGAGAGTCATGATAAACGCGCATGTGTCGTCAAGCTCTGCTTTTTACCCATAGATTTATCCGATTAAATTTTTTATTATCTATAGCAGTGGTGTCAAAAGTGTGCATTTTTGTAACATTTTCCTTGTTTTATTTGGCAAGTTGAAAGAACATGGTGCCAGTATGCTGTTTTTTTTCAATAAAATACTGGAAAGGATAGAAATGTAGTTTCTCTTTTATCCGATTATTAATCGATTAATCAAAGTAATAATCGACAGATTAATCTATTATCAAATTAATCGTTAGTTGCAGCCCTAATATATATATACATATATTGTGTCCTGGGCATGACGTTAAAGTGCATCCGGCAGTGGAGGCTCCTCTATGGTGTCTTGGGGCACTAGGAGGTTAACCCCTTTACTACTGTTACCCCAGGTGGCCCTTGGCAAAGGCCTAGTACCTGGCTGCCCCCTAGCCAGGGATACGGTGAAGACCTCAACGGCGGAGCAGGCGGAAGACGGTAGATTTAAGAACTACCACAAAGGCTGCGATGGTGGAAGAAGGCTGCAGCAGAAAAGGGTCCCCAGTCGTCTTGGACTCCATGCCACTGGACCCTGACCCGATTCTGTCAAGGATCGTGTGGTGACTGTCTGTGTACCAGTCTCCCCACGTAAAACAAAGTCACGCACAGGCATCCTCCATAAAGGGATACACCCCTACCAGGAGGATCGTCATACTCCATCGAGTGACCGCCGATGATGATGATGATGATATACATATATATATACATATGTCTATATATGTATGTATGTGTATATATATATACATATATGTGTATATATATGCATGAATGTATGTATGTGTATATATACATACACGTATGTATGTATATATATATGCATGTAAATATATCTATAAATGTGTATATTTATGTGTCTGTCAGTGGTTCTTAACCTTGTTTGAGGTACCGAACCCCACCAGTTTCATATGTGCATTCACCGAACCCTTCTTTAGTGAAAAATTAAACGTTTTTTTTTTTTAATTCAAGACAAAGTTATATGTTTTTTTTACTGGTGCACAAAATCGCTCAAAGAACAAAACCAACACAGTGCATAAACTCACAACAAATTACACACCTGCAAATCAGATGGAAAATTAGAGGGAACATTGTTTGGGGGTATCCATAGTACGCCGATAAGGAGAAGTTTTTATTTACACGATGAGTCGGGTGTGTCTTGACCTCCGCGGCGGAGGCTCCACCGAACCCCTGAGGCCGACTCACCGAACCGCTAGGGTTCGATCGAAGCCAGGTTAAGAACCACTGGTCTATGTGTATTTATGTATATGTGTATATATGTATGTATATACATGTGTATGTATGTATATATGTATATTTTTTGTTGTAATAGTGTATATGTATTTATTAGTTTTTTTCTTCTGATGATCCTGTATGTGCTCCATCCTTTGAACGGTACAATCTTTTAATCATTCATTTTTCATTAAATATAGTTCTGTTTTTTTATGCCTTTAATGTTTTTGTATGCGCTCCATCTTCAATCTCTCGTTTTTACTTTTAGTTTAGTTAAAACTATTGTCTGCCATCAATGGTTCTGTATGTACACCATCCTCTCTAAACAATACAATCATTCAATCTTTCAATTCTGCGCGGACTATAGCTGTTTTTTATGCTTTCATTGTTTTTGTGTGAGCTGCATTTTGTATGAACTGTTCATTTCTTCAATCCCTTGTTACGTTAAATGTATTTCGAGCAGAGGTTGTTGTTTTTTGCGATTGTTCTGTATGCTCTCCATTTTCTCTGAACAATAGTAATTCAATCTAATTTGTTTCGGGGGTTTTTACATTGAATTGAGTTTTTTTTTACTCAATTTACCTTTTTGTTGAGCTGCATATCTTCTTTAGCCATATATGGGGCTTTGAAATCTGCATTATTTTACATTTTGTCAAATGTTATGACAATTTGTATGTTCGTACAGTGTGTGTTGGCTGCATATATTCCTCACACACACACAGTACAACGAGCCTTAAAACAAACAGTGTAGAGTCCTCGCCTCACTTTGGTCGTGACAAAAGTGCAGCTGTCATACTTTTCCCAAACGTGTCGCCGGCGAGTGCGACCGCAGCTGCCGTCAGGATGCGATGACTCAATCTTTTGACAAGGCTGGCAGCGAGCAGCGGCTCCGTAAAGTAAAGGAGACGCCGGCTGACGAGAAGCTGCCACTGCTCGTTAATTCACGGCGGGCTCGCGAGTTTGCTCCATCAGTCCGTACTTCCCGGGTGACGAATGACGAGCGCCTCAAAGGTTAAGAGCTGGGATTGGCGTCACGTTTAGCTGATGCTCCTGCCAAAGATGGCACTTTGATGAAACTTTGATCATGATGCTAAAGTTTCATTTAGCGGTAGAAAAAAAAACAGACTGCAGGTTTTTTGGTTTTTTTGGGCGATGCATCGGTCGATAAGTGCCAGCATTCATTCAGTGTGCTTCCCACATGCACTGTCAGCTCTTCAGCCTCGCTGACATGGTACAAAAAGGCCCATACCAAGTGGGCGGTAGCTTTGCAGCTAAGACAGGTATTCGATTCCTCACATTTTCATGTGTTTGGAATCCACTCATCCTATTGCAGGACTCATATTATTGTAACTATGACAACACAACCGGCATGTTTCCTTACATATCATACGGATACTTTTCTGTTCTCATATTGATAATCACTTGATATCACCGTCCTGGTATAAACTAGTTCTTCTTGTATTGCAGATGTCGCTTTGGCCATGTTGGACTCAGCAACCAGCTACAGAGACGCCGGTAAGTCCCATTTCCTCTTCTGTGGTTATCATCACACTTTTTTGTCTGCCATCTCTGGTACAAAAAAAACAAACACACACATATATCCCTAACCCCAAACGCCAAAGAAAAGTTCAATTCAGTTAATCCCATTGAATTCAATAAGTGGAGTCTGATCTGGATCGAGACAACTCAGACCGACTATTAAATTACGTAGTTAACTTGAAATTCAACCGGCATTACTTTTAGGGGATTTATGCTAATCTAATTGTACCCAGTGCAACTTTTTCCATAGTATTAAATGAATGCATCAACAAAGTACCCAAAATAACAAATATAAAATACAAAATAATAGAAAATGGAGGAGAAAAAAAAGCCTTATTGCGGTTTTGGTAACAGTAGTTCAGGTTGTTTTGATCAAAAAATTACTAAAATTGCTCATACTTATTTCACATTGCTTTATCCTATATTTCTTAAATATTTTTACTATCTGTCCATCCATCCATTTTCTTTCGCATTGCTGAGGTCGGGTCGCGGGGGCAGCAGCCTAGGCAGAGAAGCCCAGACTTCCCTCTCCCCAGCCACTTTGTCCAGCTCCTCCCGGGGGATCCCGAGGCGTTCCCAGGCCAGCCAGGAGACATAGTCTTCCCAACGTGTCCTGGATATTCCCTGTGGCCTCCTACCGGTCGGACGTGCCCTAAACACCTCCCCAGGGAGGTGTCTGGGTGGCATCCTGACCAGATGCCCGAACCACCTCATCTGGCTCCTCTCGATGTGGAGGAGCAGCGACTTTACTTTGAGGTCGTCCCGGATGACAGAGCTTCTCACCCTATGTCTAAGCGAGAGCCCCGCCACCCGGCGTAACTCATTTTGACCGCTTGTACCCATGATCTCGTTCTTTCGGTCATAACCCAAAGCTCATGACCATAGGTGAGGGTGGGAACGTAGATTGACCGGTAAATTGAGAGCTTTGCTTTCCGGCTCAGCCTCTTCTTTACCACAACGGATCGATACGGTGTCCGCATTACTGAAGACGCTGCACCGATCCGCCTGTCAATTTCACAATTCACTCTTCCCTCACTCGTGAAGAAGACTCTGAGGTACCTGAACTCCTCCACTTGGGGCAAGATATCGTCCCCAACCCGGAGATGGCACTTCACCCTTTTCCGGGCGAGAACCATGGAGGTGCTGATTCTCACCACAGTCGCTTTACACTCTGCTGCGAACCGATCCACTGAGAGCTGAAGATCCTGGCCAGATGAAGCCATCAGGACCACATCTTCTGCAAAAAGCAGAGAGCTAATCCTGCAGCCACCAAACCGGATCCGACTTACGGTCGGAAATGCGGACCGAGCTCTGACACTGATCATACAGGGAGTGGGCCGCCATAAACAGACAGTCCGATACCCCATGTTCTCTGAGCACTCCCCACAGGACTTCTTGAGGGACAGGGTCGAATGCCTTCTCCAAGTCCACAAAGCACATGTGGACTGGTTGGGCAAACTCCCGTGCACCCTCAAAGACCCTGCCGAGAGTATAGAGCTGGTCCACATTTCTACGACCAGGACGAAAACCACACTGCTCCTCCTGAATCCGAGGTTCGACTATCCGGCCTAGCCTCCTCTCCAGTACACCTGAATAGTCCTTACCGGGAAGGCTGAGGTGTGTGATCCCACAATAGTTGGATCACAACCTCCGGTTTTCTTTCTCAAAGAGAGGAACCACCACCCCGGTCTGCCAATCCGGAGGTACCGCCCCCGATGTCCACACAATGTTGCAAGGTCTTGTCAACCAAGACAGCCCCACAGCATCCAGAGCCTTAAGGAACTCCGGGCGGCTATCATCCACCCCCGGGTCCTTGCCACCAAAGAGCTTTTAAACTACCTCTGCAACTTCAGCCCCAGAAATAGTAGAGCCCAGCACAGATTCCCCAGGCACTGCTTCCTCATAGGAAGACGTGTAGGTCTTCGAAGTATTCCCTGCACTGATCCACAACATCAGCAGTCGAGGTCAGCACCACACCATCCTCACCATACACGCCAACTCACCACCAAGTGGTGATCGGTAAAAAGCTCCGCCCCTCTCTTCACCCAAGTGTCCAAAACATGAGACCACAAATCTGATGAAACAACTACAAAGTCGATCATGGAACTGCGGCCTAGGGTGTCCTGTTGCCAAGTGCACATATGGACCATTTTTATATTTGAACATTGTGTTTGTTATGGTCAAAAGTAAAAAGTCCAAAAACAAAACACATTTGTATTAATGATATTGATAATATTTTTAGTAGTGATAGGTAAATGGCGCCTCAGTGAGTTGTTGGCACATTCACTACCTGCATCGACATCTCACTGATACCGTGTTAGTGTTTCATAATGGTCATCTTCTGATTGAAAAATTACTATATTCGACCTGCAAATAAAAAAATAGTTTGTCTCCATTAGCTGCTGCAATAGTACCAGCTATTCTGAAATGTCAAAAACCCTTTCATACACATTCATATATGGCAATAACACCCCATTCCAAATAAAACAACAGCTCCAAATGAATGAATTCCCAATATCAAAAATATATCAACATTAGGCAAATATGATGTATGTGTATATATACAAACCCCGTTTCCATATAAGTTGGGAAATTGTGTTAGATGTAAATATAAACGGAACACAATGATTTGCAAATCCTTTTCAACCCATATTCAATTGAATGCACTACAAAGACAAGACATTTGATGTTCAAACTCATAAACTTTTTTTTTTTTTTGCAAATAATAATTAACTTAAAATTTCATGGCTGCAACACGTGCCAAAGTAGTTGGGAAAGGGCATGTTCACCACTGTGTTACATGGCCTTTCCTTTTAACAACACTCAGTAAACGTTTGGGAACTGAGGAGACACCTTTTTTAAGCTTCTCAGGTGGAATTATTTCCCATTCTTGTTTTATGTACAGCTTAAGTTGTTCAACAGTCCGGGGGTCTCCGTTGTGGTATTTTAGGCTTCATAATGCGCCACACATTTTCAATGGGAGACAGGTCTGGACTACAGGCAGGCCAGTCTAGTACCCGCACTCTTTTACTATGAAGCCATGTTGATGTAACACGTGGCTTGGCATTGTCTTGCTGAAATAAGCAGGGGCGTCCATGGTAACGTTGCTTGGATGGCAACATATGTTGCTCCAAAACCTGTATGTAACTTTCAGCATTAATGGCACCTTCACAGATGTGTAAGTTACCCATGTCTTGGGCACTAATACCCACCCATACCATCACAGATGCTGGCTTTTCAACATTGCGCCTATAACAATCCGGATGATTATTTTCCTCTTTGGTCCGGAGGACACGACGTCCACAGTTTCCAAAAAGAATTTGGAATGTGGACCCGTCAGACCACAGAACACTTTTCCACTTTGCATCAGTCCATCTTAGATGAGCTCAGGCCCAGCGAAGCCGACGGCGTTTCTGGGTGTTGTTTAAACGATGCCAGCAACACGTGACAAAGAAGTAGGGAAAGGTGGCAATACATACTGATAAAGTTGAGGAATGCTCATCAAACACTTATTTGGAACATTCCACAGGTGAACAGGCAAATTGGGAACAGGTGGGTGCCATGATTGGGTATAAAAGTAGATTCCATGAAATGCTCAGTCATTCACAAACAAGGATGGGGCGAGGGTCACCACTTTGTCAACAAATGCGTGAGCAAATTGTTGAACAGTTTAAGAACAACCTTTCTCAACCAGCTATTGCAAGGAATTTAGGGATTTCACCATCTACGGTCCGTAATATCATCAAAGGGTTCAGAGAATCTGGAGAAATCACTGCACGTAAGCAGCTAAGCCCGTGACCTTCGATCCCTCAGGCTGTACTGCATCAGCAAGCGACATCAGTGTGTAAAGGATATCACCACATGGGCTCAGGAACACTTCAGAAACCCACTGTCAGTAACTACAGTCGGTCGCTACATCTGTAAGTGCAAGTTAAAACTCTCCTATGCAAGGCGAAAAACGTTTATCAACAACACCCAGAAACGCAGTCGGCTTCGCTGGGCCTGAGCTCATCTAAAATGGACTGATACAAAGTGGAAAAGTGTTCTGTGGTCTGACGAGTCCACATTTCAAATTGTTTTTGGAAACTGTGGACGTCGTGTCCTCCGGACCAAAGAGGAAAAGAACCATCCGGATTGTTATAGGCGCAAAGTTGAAAAGCCAGCATCTGTGATGGTATGGGGGTGTATTAGTGCCCAAGACATGGGTAACTTACACATCTGTGAAGGCGTCATTAATGCTGAAAGGTACATACAGGTTTTGGAGCAACATATGTTGCCATCCAAGCAACGTTACCATGGACGCCCCTGCTTATTTCAGCAAGACAATGCCAAGCCACGTGTTACATCAACGTGGCTTCATAGTAAAAGAGTGCGGGTACTAGACTGGCCTGCCTGTAGTCCAGACCTGTCTCCCTTTGAAAATGTGTGGCGCATTATGAAGCCTAAAATACCACAACGGAGACCCCCGGACTGTTGAACAACTTAAGCTGTACATCAAGCAAGAATGGGAAAGAATTCCACCTGAGAAGTTTCAAAAATGTGTCTCCTCAGTTCCCAAACGTTTACTGAGTGTTGTTAAAAGGAAAGGCCATGTAACACAGTGGTGAACATGCCCTTTCCCAACTACTTTGGCATGTGTTGCAGCCATGAAATTCTAAGTTAATTATTATTTGCAAAAAAAAAATAAAGTTTATGAGTTTGAACATCAAATATTTTGTCTTTGTAGTGCATTCAATTGAATATGGGTTGAAAAGGATTTGCAAATCATTGTATTCCGTTAATATTTACATCTAGCACAATTTCACAATTCATATGGAAACGGGGTTTGTATATATACACTACCGTTCAAAAGTTTGGGGTCACATTGAAATGTCCTTATTTTTTAAGGAAAAGCACTGTACTTTTCAATGAAGATAACTTTAAACTAGTCTTAACTTTAAAGAAATACACTCTATACATTGCTAATGTGGTAAATGACTATTTTAGCTGCAAATGTCTGGTTTTTGGTGCAATATCTACATAGGTGTATAGAGGCCCATTTCCAGAAACTATCACTCCAGTGTTCTAATGGTACAATGTGTTTGCTCATTGGCTCAGAAGGCTAATTAATGATTAGAAAACCCTTGTGCAATCATGTTCACACATCTGAAAACAGTTTAGCTCGTTACAGAAGTTACAAAACTGACCTTCCTTTGAGCAGATTGAGTTTCTGGAGCATCACATTTGTGGGGTCAATTAAACGCTCAAAATGGCCGGAAAAAGAGAACTTTCATCTGAAACTCAACAGTCTATTCTTGTTCTCAGAAATGAAGGCTATTCCACAAAATTGTTTGGGTGACCCCAAACTTTTGAACGGTAGTATATATATATACATATATATATATATATATATATATATATATATATATATATATATATATATATATATACACATTATATATATATATATATATATATATATATATATATATATATATATATATATATATATATATATATATATATATATATATATATATATATATATATATATATATATATGTGTATATATATTTATATATATGTATATATATATGTGTATATGTATATATATATATATATATATATATATATATATATATATATATACATATATACCGTAATTTCCGGACTATAAGCCGCACCTGACTATAAGCCGCACCAGCTAAATTTAGGGGAAAATACAGATTGCTCCATATATAAGCCGCACCCGACTATAAGCCGCAGGGTTTTGATGTGTAATTAGCGTAGTATATAGGGGTTCCTGCTACCACGGAGGGGATTGTCGGGACAGACATGACTGTTTGGGAACGCAAAGCGTCCCATTTATTAACTATAAATCTTTCAATCATTCAATCAAACTTTCACATCTTTGACATGGCGAACAGCATTCGTGCGGAGTACAAATAATACAACGGTGCAAAGTAATACAAAGTGCTCGCCTGTACGTTATCAAAATAACCAGCCTACCGGTATATGAAAAGTCAGTCTTTAATCATTGTGTCATCGTCTTCCTCCTGCGTACTAAAACCACCGAAATCCTCTTCGTCGGTGTCTGAGAAGAACAGGCCGTATATAAGCCGCACCCTTGTATAAGCCGCAGGGACCAGAACGAGGGGAAAAAGTAGCGGCTTATAGTCCGGAAATTACGGTATATAGCATATATATATGTATATATATATATATATATATATATATATATATATATATATATATATATATATATATATATATATATATATATATATATATATATATATATATGTATATATATTTATATATATGTATATATATATATGTATATGTATATATATATATATATATATATATATATATACATATATATATAGCATATATATATATATATATATATATATATATATACGTATGTGTATATATACATATGTATATATATACATATGTATATATACATATGTATATATACACATACGTATATATATATATATATATATATATATATATATATATATATATATATATAT
This sequence comes from Entelurus aequoreus, assembly GCF_033978785.1. Taxonomy (NCBI): domain Eukaryota; kingdom Metazoa; phylum Chordata; class Actinopteri; order Syngnathiformes; family Syngnathidae; genus Entelurus; species Entelurus aequoreus. Next base: position 41,908,588 of record NC_084738.1, on the reverse strand, counting down.
ATATATATATATATATATGTATATATATATATATACATATGTATATATATATATACATATGTATATATATATATATACATATATATATGTATATACTGTACTCAGGAGCGACTTATGTGGGAAATTATTAACACAATACCGTAAAATGTCAAATAATATTATTTGCTCATTCACGTAAGAGACTAGGCGTTTAAGATTTCATCGGATTTAGCGATTAGGAGTGACAGATTGTTTGGTAATCGTATATCATGTTCTATATGTTATAGTTATTTGAGTTTTTCAGCGCTGTGTGTAATTTTCTGTATTCTCAATGAAACTTTAAAGTTTTGGTGTCGCTTGCTTACGGTTACTTGCTAGCGTCATTTATTGAACAGGCGTCGTCAACCTGCAGTCCACACGTATCTCTTATGTGTGACTTTGTTTTATAATACACCTCATGGTGCAACCTGGACACATCATCAGTGATTCTCCCGGGGTCATAGGATGTTTCGGGTCTTAATCAAACACCCTCACCCGGGCGACCCAGCCGAGAGTGATCAGTCCCTAGACTTGTGTCCAGGTAGCGCTCTACGCCACGCGTCCCTCCTCTGACGGTCTGCTTTGGGGTTGCGCCGGTGGTGCTTGGAGGTTCTGGGCACTGTGGGGAGTGTCCGGGCCTGGATCCTTCTCCGTTTCATCAGCCTATCTTGGTCTGGTGTATCTTTAGCGTTTTTCGTAGCATTGTATAGGTGCTCCCTTGCAAGAGCTGCAGCTTGGGATGCTACCCCTCCCTGCCCCGGTTGCCGTCTTTCCGGGCTGTCAACTGTCTCTCCAGTTGTCACCACTCTTTCGGGGTTGTCATCCAGCCTCTTCCTGGAAGTCAATGGCGATGCCATACTAGATTTGTTTTATAATACACCTCATGGTGCAACCGGGACACATCATCAGTGATTCTCTGCCAACTACTGGGCACACTTATCATTACACCTTGTAGCAAATAGAATTGTTTTAAGGTCGGTAAGCACAACCAGAATTAATATGTACATTAGGCGCACCGGGTTACAAGGCGCACTGTCCATTTCTGAGAAAATGAAAGGATTTTAAGTGCGCTTTATAGTCCGAAAAATATGGCATGATAAAGCCTTTTTAAAAACAAGCTGCTCTTGGCTGCTGATGTAGAACTTATACGGCTTAATAAAAAACAAATGATGTTTAGATTTTATTTTCAAAAATCACAGTATGTTAATCAATCTAATTAAAGAGCAACTCCGACCCCATCCCAGCTTTACAATACTTAGGATAGAAATTTACAAAGCAGTTGAGAAGACAGAAAAATACAATCCCTATTAAAAAATACAATATTAAAAAAAGGAAAACCAAAAATGCATAAACACCACAGTATTAATAATAATCATATCAATAGTTGTTTATTGTTTTTAATCCAAAAATGTATTCTTGATTTCTTAATTTATTTGATTTCAATCTATTCTCAAAAATTATGAATAGATGTAGAATCAGAATGAAAAACGTTGTGATCTGGATGTGAATCGATTTTTTTTTAGCACCATTTATGCATACTATACAACAGGGGTGCCCATTACGTCGATGGCAGTGATACCAGCCAGGCATTAAAAAAATAGACCTAAAAATTAGCGATCATCAATCTTCACCAAGACGTCTCTTTCGTCACTTAAATGACATTGACGGCACCCGAGGGTCTTGTGAAATGATGCTGGCTGCTGCGAGCTTATTATTAATAAAAAATGACCGACAGGAAAGCGAGAAACACTTTTTATTTCAAAAGACTCTCGTGCCGTACCTGCCGTCAAAACTCTAAAAAAACGACTGCACAGTTCCTGTCTTCACAATAAAAGCGCTGCTTCATCCTGCCTGCGCTAAAAAAATAAGAGTCTCAGAAAGCGCAAGCTAGCAAGCTACGAAGTTTTCCGCCAACATATTTCTTGTAAAGTGTATTAAAACGAGTATAGAAGCTGGATTGATTGATTGATTGATTGATTGAAACTTTTATTAGTAGATTGCACAGTACATATTCCGTACAATTGACCACTAAATGGTAACACCCAAGTAAGTTTTTCAACTTGTTTAAGTCGGGGTCCACGTTAATCAATTCATGGTACAAATATATACTATCAGCATAATACAATTATCATACAACCTAAGGACAAATAAGATGCAAAAAGAAACCACTTTCATGTGGTATTGGACTGAAGGGAGGACTTTTTTTCTTCTCCATTTGAAAATGCGGACGTTATCAGCACTACTGTCTGATTCCAATCAATGCAAGTCATCAGAATCAGGCAATACACCAACTTATATTCTTGTCTTCATGAAAGAAAGGAATCTATATGTGTTAAACATGCTTGTTTTATCATTAAACACCTTTAACTTGTTAAGAAAAACGTCTCTTTCATAAATAAATCAATATAAATGATATATATGAATGAGGTAGATCCTCTCGACTTGGTCAATTGAAAAGTAGCTCCATCCATCCATCCATCCATTTTCTACCGCTTGTCCCTTTTGAGGTTGCGGGGGGGTGCTGGAGCCTATCTCAGCTGCATTCGGGCGGAAGTCGGGGTACACCCTGGACAAGTCGCCACCTCATCACAGGGCCAACACAGATAGACAGACAACATTCACACTCACATTCACACACTAGGGCCAATTTAGTGTTGCCAATCAACCTAGCTCGCCTGTAGAAAAAGTGTGGGCACCCCTGCTATACAGAAGATGATCATTTTTCTTAAGTGGACCTTTTTCCAATTCAATTAATGACTTCATCTTTAGAGAAGTCGGTGTCCAGCTTGTTTATAATCGGCTGAAAAGGACTCAACACCCCATTAATTTAATATGTCTACAGCCGGGGTGTCCAACGTGCGGCCCGGGGGCCATTTGCGGCCCGCAGCTCAATTTTTATTGGCCCGCGACACATTCTATCGATAAACTAAACAGGTCCCAAATTAGAACAAAAAACTATGAAAGATTCAACGGGACCAAATCCCCCAAAAATGGGACCTGAAAACCATAATGGCCGACAACCTGAGCGTCTTACTGTATAAGGTCTTTGATGATCTCCGTGTGTCCTGTCATGATGAAAAAGTTTACACATTTCTTGTGAGACATGATATGTTTTTTGAGTGTACTAAAGCCCTCAAAAGTGTTTCATTTGACGGTATTATAGCAATATTAGTAAATACAAGCTTACTTTAGAGCACAGTTAACATAAATACAATTAAGAATCATTATTAAAATAATCATGAATGATTTTATTGCTTTGTTATCTATAACCCAAAGCTAAGATGTAGAAGTGTTTTTCAAATGTCAGCATATGTTCACCTACATTGTTTTGGTTTGAGTATTTTTCATACACAAAATATATAAAAGTGGCCCTCGCATCCTTCAATTTTTCTCTATGTGGCCCTCGCTGGAAAATGTTTGGACACCTCTGGTCTACAGTCACGCATGGCGGTAGTACAGTCATGGTCTAGGGCTGCATGAGTGCTGCCATCACCGGGGGAGATACACTTCATTTACATGACCTCCAACTTCCCTGAGAAATAGCATTATGAAAGTTGAGTCACATTCAGTGCATAGTAAATATGTACTACTCTACAAGCTGTACACTGACTACTCCAAAATGCATCCACTTATATAAGTATGCTGTATAGTTTAGATGTGGCTGTATTATGTTGGGACTACTTTTACTGTTCAAAAGGTCTAACATATGGATTCAAGGTGGTAGCATGGACACCAGAGTGTCCTCAGCATCTTATCTCGTCTAAATCGTTGCACGTGAGACGCCGGCGAGGCCGCATGCTGTGCGCGTACAGTGAGGCACACACTCGTCTGCCGGCTATAGGAGGTAGAGATAACCCCGGCAAAGCACACACCAATCATAAGTAGTTCACTTTATCAGCAGGCAAAGGAGAGCTGGCAAGATGTCTCCTCGCCGTTGTTAATCGCTCGCTCTCGTCTTCATTCGTCTCCCTCCGTCCTCCCTTTTCCTCGCTCACTCTTTTCCTTGAAGCCCGCAATTTAATAACCTCAAGTGCTGTCAGAGGCGGCGTTGAAAAATGGCTTCTATAAAACATAACGGCCTTAATCAGAGTGTGCGGTGGATTCTCCCCGCCGCCGTTGCCTTAGCCCGCCCTATCCCCCCCCCCTTCCCTGATGATCCCCGCCTCTAATGAATTAATGTTGAAATATGCAGGGCCTCAGTAGTCATTAGATGCGCGGACGCGAGACGTGATTTAAGATGGCGGCCTCTTATACGGGCCCGGCTGACCTGAGCCGCAGGCGACGGCTTACTTTTGTGTTCCTGCCCGACCTATTGTTGGTTTTCTGATTGTTTTTGTTGGTGCATCAGACGGAGGTGTGGACGCTAGCTGATAAGTTAAGATTTATGTGTTTTATCCGCCGCCTCCTGTTTGGATTCAGCATCATACACCCCCGCGCCCTTTGACCCGCGGCGGCTACAGGAGCCAGACTAGGGTGGGGGCGGCGGTGTGTTTTAAAGCGATGAGTTCAACAGGAAGCATCTTTCTTCCAGGTATCAGCAGCTTTGGAGATGTTTTAATAAGCGTGCAGGAGCTGATTACTTTTGGTAGCTTTTGTTCCTTCTGTCAGACCCGTCGAGCCTCCTGGTAGGAGCACTTGGTGGCTACGCTAAACTAGCATGGACCGTTATTCGCGTTAATTCCAGCTACAAACAAAACTCAGATCAAAGCAGCATGACTACAGACTTCTGAAGATGAACCTACTAAGTTCTCCTGCAGCCTGTTTAGGCAGGAAAATAGTTAATAGTTTAGCCTATCTTTACCTCATTCAAAATAGAACCACCAGCATTAAATGTTTTGTTTAAACGCTACAGAAGGTGATGTACTTTCTTTTTAAACTACTTCTGCAGCCTGTTCAGGCAGCAACCTAGTTGAATTCACAGTTTGAGCCGATCTTCAAGTCAATCAAAGTTGACCCCCTCTCATACTTGCCAACCTTGAGACCCCCAAATTCGGAAGATTTGGGGGTGGGTTGGCGGGGTCCTGTGGGCGGGGCCGGGGTTAAGGGAGGAGGAATATATTTATAGCTACAATTCACTGAAATTCAAGTATTTCTTATATATATACAGGTATGTATATAAATAAAATAAATACTTGACTTTCAGTGAATTCTAGCTATATATATATATATATATATATATATATATATATATATATATATATATATATATATATATATATATATATATATATATATATATATATATATATATATATATATATATTTTATTATTATATATATATACATATAAATAAAATATATACTTCAATTTCAGTGTTCATTTATTTACACATATACACACATAACACTCCTCTCTACTCATTGTTGTATTTGAAAATGCAATGCTTTGCAGCTAGTAGCACAGTCTTTGAAGGAGCGTAGGTATGAGCAGTGTAACATTCTGGGTTGGAGTCAATAACCAGGCGAGCTGACAAAGTTGCGTCTCTTTACTTCATACTTCAGAACTACTCCCACACTTGCCGTCAGGGTGCGCAATACAACGTAAACCGTTGGCTAAACAAAAAGTAACCACAGAACACTATACGGTATAGTGTTGTATGGTTACTTTTTGGTTGGCCAAGCGGACGTGACGACAGACTGTCCTCACTCAGGTCCGCATGGACCTGGAGGGGGCGTGCCTTAAGTCCGGCTGGAAATCGGGAGAAATTCGGGAGAATGGTTGTCCCGGGAGATTTTCGGGAGAGGCACTGAAATTCAGGAGTCTACCGGAAAATTCGGGAGGGTTGGCAAGTATGCCCCCTCTGTTTATTTGTCATTAACATCACGTGTTTTTGGTAAAACTACAGAAGAGGATTGAGTTCGCACATTTTTAGCCAATCATCAAGTTTAGTCAATTTTTAAGTAGTTCAAAGTACAGTAGACCCCCGTCTGTTTATTTGGCATTAGCATGACGTATTTTTGTTCAAAACTACAGAAGATGATGTACTTTCTTTGAGAATTCTCCTGCAGCCCGTTGAAGCAGCAAACTAGTCAACACACTATTTGCCAGTCTTCAAGTAATTCAAAGTAGACCCTCTCTTACTTTTAGTAAGTAAGTACATTTTATTTATGAAGCGCTTTTCACAGATAAAATCACAAAGCGCTGTACAAAACATAGGTGAAGTAATACAACAATTCAATTTAAAACAACAGGGGCAACATCATAAAAAGGATACAAAGTGGATTAAAAATGATAGTTAAAAGGTGCAATAAGTAAAAGCTTTACTAAAAAGAGAAGTTTTCAAATGTTTCTTAAAAGTTTCAACACAGTCAAGATCAGGGAGGGACTGGTGCAAATTGTTCCAGATTCTGGGAGCTACAGCTAGGAATGCCAGGTCTCCACGGGTTTTAAAATGAGTTTTTGGGATCTTTAGAACAGTTTTTTTCAACCTTTTTTGAGCCAAGGCACATTTTTGCGTTGAAAAAATCCGGAGGCACACCACCAGCAGAAATTGTTAAAAAACAAAACTCAGTTGACAGTAAAAAGTTGTTGTCGCAATTGTTGGATATGAATTCAAACCATAACCATAACCATGCATGCGTCACTATAGCACTTGTCTCAAAGTAAGTGTACTGTCACGACCTGTCACATCCCGCCGTGACTTATTTTGAGTTTTTCTGTGTTTTCCTGTGTGTAGTGTTTTAGTTCTTGTTTTGCGCTCCTATTTTGGTGTTGATTGTCATGTCATGTACGGATGTACTTTGTGGACGCCGTCTGCTCCACACGCTGTATGTCTTTGCTGTCGTCCAGCATTCTGTTTTTGTTTACTTTGTAGCCAGTTCAGTTTTAGTTTCATTCTGCATAGCTTTCCCTAAGCTTCAATGCCTTTTCTTAGGGGCACTCACCTTTTGTTTATTTTTGGTTTAAGCATTAGATACCTTTTTACCTGCACGCTGCTTCCCGCTGTTTCCGACATCTACAAAGCAATTAGCTACCGGCTGCCACCTACTGATATGGAAGAGTATTACACGGTTACTCTGCCGAGCTCTAGGCAGCACCGACACTCAACAACAACACATAATTTGCAGACTATAATTACTGGTTTGCAAAAAATATTTTTAACCCAAATAGATGAAATTTGATCTTCTCTCACGGCACACCAGACTGTGTCTCACGGCACAGTGGTTGAAAAACATTGCTTTAGAAGACCCTGGCCTGAAGACTGGAGGCTGCGCCCTGAGGAGTAGGGGCATAGCAAGTCAGTGATGTACTGAGGGGCCCCACCATGCAACACACGGAATGTCTGGACTAAAATCTTAAACTGAATGCGGAATTTAACTGGAAGCCAAAGAAGACTGGATAAAACGGGGGTGATATGGGCTGTTCTGGATGCACCGGTCAAAAGTCTGGCAGCTGCATTTTGTACAGTCTGAAGTTTATTTAGCGTTGACTCGTTGAAGAGACTGAAAAGAGAATTGCAATAATCAATGCGAGACGAAATGAACGCGTGAATGATCATTTTGAGATCCAATTTTGACAACAAATTTCTCACTTTAAAAAAATTTCTGAGATGATTTACTTAGTGTTTGACAGTATATGTTTTCACTGAACTCACTAGCTAATCTGTGCTTCCTGTTTGACGTTGTGTGCAGCCTCTTTATGCAGAACGTTATTGAGTTGTCTCAGTTTTAGCCAATCTTCAAGTACAAAGTAAACTATTTTTGTTTATTTAGCATTAGCATCAAATGTTTTTGTTGAAAGCTACAGGACTTTCTTTTTGACTTCTTCTTCAGCCTGTTGGGGCCGCAAACTAATTGAATCGACACATTTACCCAATCTTTAAGTGATTTAAAGTTGATCCTCGCCTACGTTAGATGTTGTCACTGGAACCGCTACCCAAGATTGTACTTTCTGTTAGAGCTAGACGATTATGGCAAAAAATATCATAACGATTATTTTGATTGATATTGTAATCATGATTAGTTACATGATTATTCATTAATTTGAAAGCATGAGTATTTATTGTACTCCTCAACGATGGACGCTTTTGACCTTCCTTTTTTTCAATAACACCTGGTGTCGAACTTTGAGATCGGCCCCAGTCCACAAAAACATTTCAACATCTCACCCAAGTTAATTGGGCATACATGCACGCACCCGCCCCTCCCCCAATCAACGCCTTCACCACTTCTTAATTCCTCTTCGGGGTTGTGGACAGCTGAGTAGCGCTTTGTAGCGACAGCCGGCCTCCAGGGCCCCAAATCCCCCCCTTCTGTTGCGAGTTGTTGTGATTACATGTATCATGTTTATGTGTGCTATGCTATGTGAGTTTTTTTCCTTGGACTCAGTCTGGACCCCTCCCGAGGGTCCAGCCTTACACTGATATTTTTTTTACTCTTCCCCCTTTCCCAATGTCACCTTTTTCTCACCTTTTTTAAGGAGCGCTGTAAGTGGTTGATCCGTTGGCGGTCCCGTCTTATCCCCTTGTAACGTATGTCTGCTCTTAGTGGGATTGTGCCGAAAATGAAATTTCAGTTCTTATGTGTCTTGTACATGTTAAAGAATGGACAATAATAAAGCATCTTGATCTTGATCTTAATCTTGATACCACCAAAACGTGACTTTAAACATAGTTGGGGAAAAAACCTGCATATAAATGAGCAACTAATAAACCACAACAAGTAAAATAATAAAGCAATAACAATACATTTAAATACCAATAACAATATTAAAAAAAACATCAAATTCATTTTTTCTTTTTTAATTGTTTTTAATTAAGTTGTTTACCTTTTACACTTATTTTACCACTACAGAGTGTGTGCTTTTTGTGTAAAATAACATTTTATAAAATGTTTGTTAATTAAATGCTAAAATCCTCATGTCAGAACATGGACTATGATGCAGTTTCCTGCGTGGGTTGCTTTCCCGAGATGCAAACGAACTGAAGCAAACATGGCGTGGACTCCACGCCGTGGAGGTAAAAACATGATTTTATTCTACACTAACAAAACTCAAAAAAGGTATAAACAAAAGGCGCTCCCAGCGGAGGTAAAAACTTGACTATGAAAAACAAAAGACATGCACTTGGGCATAAAAACTATAAACATTAAATCAAAACTTACTTGGCATGAGATGAAACAAGAACTAGGGTAAACAGGTGCAGAGCATAAATTTGTGTGGAGAAGGTGATGTCGCCAGGAAGACCAACAGAAAAAGACAGGCTTTAAGTAACAGTGACATGATCAGTGAAAACAGGTGCGTGACTCAAAACGTGAAACAGGTGCGTGACAGGACAGGTGAAAATTAATGAGTTGCTATGGAAACAAACAAAACAAGGAAGTGAAACCAGGAACTAAGGAAGTGTCCAAAAAACAAAACAGCACATGGCCAAACAAAAACATGAACACAGACATGACAGAACCCCCCCCCTTACGGACAGATCCCAGATGTCCAAAAACAAAAAACAGGATCAAGAGTCATGGGAGGGCGGGAGGGGGACATGGCGGTGGGTCGCCAGGCCAAGTGGCCCCGAATCCACCGAGGCCTAGTCATGTGGCGGCGGCGAGTGGAACGCCGCCGCCACAGGCGAGGTGGGCGTCCCGGGAAGGGCCACATGCGTGGCCAAAGATGAGATGGGCGCACTTGGCGTGGCGGACGACCAGGTAGTGGCCACAACCGTGGCAGAAGAGGAGGCAGGCGCGTCATCGTCATTGCAGGCGTGGAAGCCGCAGATGACGCAGGTGCGGGTGCAGCAGGCAGCGAAGCAGGTAGCGAAGCAGGTAGCGAAGCTTGGTGTGGCGCGTCGGGCGGCGAAGCTTGGCCTGGCGCTTCGGGCAGCGAAGCTTGGCGTGGTTGGTCTTGGCGTGGTTGGTCTTGGTCTTGGCGTGGTGGTTCTTGGTCTTGGCGTGGTAGGTCTTGGTTTTGGTCTTGGCATGGTGGGTCTTGGTTTTGGTCTTGGCGTGGTGGGTCTTGGTCATGGCGTGGGGGGTCCTGGTCATGGCGTGGGGGGTCCTGGTCATGGCGTGGTTCTTGGCGGCGTGGTTCTTGGCGGCGTGGTTCTTGGCGGCGTGGTTCTTGGCGGCTTGGGGGGTCTTGGCATGGCGGTACTTGGCATGGCGGTACTTGGTGGCGTGGTTCTTGGCGGCATGGTTCTTGGCTTGGGTCCTGGCGGCTTGGAGGGTCATGGCTTGGGTCTTGGCGGCGTGGTTCTTGGTGGCTTGGGTCAGGGTCTTGGCTTGGTGGGTCTTGGCTTGGTGGGTCTTGGCTTGAGTCTTGGCGTGGAGCAACTACTGGCGGCACTTGGCGGCGTGGGGCAGCTACTGGCGGCACTTGGCGGCGTAGAGCAGCTACTGGCGGCACATGGCGGCGTGGAGCTGGTACCGGAGCTTGGAGTGGTGCTGGTACCGGAGCTTGGCGTGGTGCTGGTACCGGAGCTTGGCGTGGTACCGGTGCCTGGCGTGGTGCTGGTACCGGTGCTAGCTTTGGTGCAGGTGGCCTAGCTGGGGGTTGCGGCTTGGCAGGCCAAAAGACCGGTGGTGGCGGCCGTGCTGGAGGCTGTGGCTTGGCATGGTGACGGACTGGTGGTGGCGGCCGTGCTGGAGGCTGTGGCTTGGCATGGTGACGGACTGGGGGTGGCGGCCGGGATGGAGGTTGCTGCCTGGTTGGGTGCAGCTGAGCCACCCCACCAACACAGCTCCCAGCCCCAGCCCCCCCCCCTCAAGGAGCGGATACCAGACGCGCTCCCTGCGGTCTGGCATCTTCTTTAGGGGTGGGTGGAGGGAGGTCAGGAGGGGGGCAGAATCCTCCCCTCCAAACTGTCCAAAAAGTATTTCCTTCCCCCCCACCTGGGCTTTTGTGGGTGAAAAAAAAGAAATGTTTTTTGACTTGGGCGTGACTTGAGTCCTGGGGGGCGGGGCATAAAAACTAGGAGACTGTGATTGACAAGCTCTAATTTGTAAAAATATGTCCTGATAATGCTCTATCTTGGACTTAGAGTCTTTTGCTGGGGGCGGGTGATCAAAAGTAAAAGAGTTCATAAAAAAAAAATCTTGAGATGTGATGTCATCCTCGAGCAGCGGGGCTGGCAGCAGCCTGCTTCCGCCCGGAGGAGGAGGAGCTTGTAGGAATGACGCGTCCTGCCGGCTCGGAGAAGCTCTTCCTGATGGCTTCCGCTTTTGCCGGCGCTTCCGGGAATGGAGCGACGCGCCAACGTCGTTGGGCCACACGGAGTTTATCGGAATAAGTTTTCCGCTTGGACTCCACATGAGGTCTTGAAAGTGCCTCCCACTTTCCTTCCTCCATCGATTGCCAGTCGTTTGCGGGATAGCTTTTTGCTGGCGACATAATGTCAGAACATGGACTATGATGCAGTTTCCTGCGTGGGTTGCTTTCCCGAGATGCAAACGAACTGAAGCAAACATGGCGTGGAGGTAAAAACATGATTTTATTCTACACTAACAAAACTCAAAAAATGTATAAACAAAAGGCGCTCCCAGCGGAGGTAAAAACTTGACTATGAAAAACAAAAGACATGCACTTGGGCATAAAAACTATAAACATTAAATCAAAACTTACTTGGCATGAGATGAATCAAGAACTAGGGTAAACAGGTGCAGAGCATATATTTGTGTGGAGAAGGTGATGTCGCCAGGAAGACCAACAGAAAAAGACAGGCTTTAAGTAACAGTGACATGATCAGTGAAAACAGGTGCGTGACTCAAAACGTGAAACAGGTGCGTGACAGGACAGGTGAAAACTAATGAGTTGCTATGGAAACAAACAAAACAAGGAAGTGAAACCAGGAACTAAGGAAGTGTCCAAAAAACAAAACAGCACATGGCCAAACAAAAACATGAACACAGACATGACACCTCACATTTATTGGTGCAATACATCTTTGGACAATTTTGACCAGTGTTTTAGGTCAAAGCATAAAATTTGTTTTAATGTATCAATAAGTGGTTTAAGTAAATTATGCTTGTGCAATTCACTTTTTTGAAACTTGTATTTTGTTAGCGCAGTCAGACCGGATGTGGCACATTGCGCTATTATTGTGAAGGGTGAAGTGTTTCTGTTCTCTGCTTGACGAGTTAAGAGGTGACTTACTTGAGGCTGTTAAAATAAAAGAGCAACTCCCAAGTTGCAACCACTGTTTATGCATACATTGATGTTACATCGATGATGTGGTTCACAACAACACAAACAACTGAAATGTGTTGAGGATATATGGATTGTTCTTGCTAGTTTTAGCTTTGTAGTTAAAGGGGAACTGCACTTTTTTGGAATTGTGCCTACCGTTCACAATCCCTGTGAGAGACCACAAGACAAAAGTTTTTGTTTTTTTTCTCGCTTTCCAACACGTGAAAATCAACTCGTTCTAGGTGGCAGGCAATGCAGCTAATGGGAGCAATTAATTCTACCTGTAAATCACTTTCAAAATGTGATGAACCGTTACCCGGATCATGTGTTGTTCTATTAGTTTTACTACCTCAGTTCTGTTTTCAGCACCCCTGGGTTTGTGTTTTGGTTTCCATGGGTGCTGATTAGTTTCCCCGGCCTCTGATTAGTGTTCTGGACGCTCACCTGCTCCTGGGCACTAATCAGTGTGCTACATATTCCTGTTTTTCGCCACACACTGTCTGGCTGTCCTATTTTCTACAATGCAACACGTTGATTACTTTTGGATTCCTGAGCTACGCTTAGCCATTTGTTTTCTTGTTAGCTTTTCCATTAGCTCCCCGTGCTATCGGCACACTGTATTTTTGTATTTCGAACGATTTATGGACAATAGATAATTTTCTTACCTGCACACTGCATCCGGTGTTCCGTCTGCATCTTGGGAGAACGACCCACGCATCCCCATGCGACCCAATCGTAACACAAAATGCATTAAAAAACCATCAGCAATCCTTCATTTAGGTTCCGTAACCTATATAATAACCAAACTGTAGCAACATTGTTATTTTAAAAACGAACACTGAGGAACTCTCTTTCTAGCGTAGTAACACATAGCCATTCTACGGTTAGCCGTGAAAATTAACTACGACGAGAGATAAGCTAGCTTTTTGCGTCAACAAGAAACGTGTTTGAGTTTGTAATGCACAACACTGCGATAAGACACCAATCTGTACTGACTGAAAAACATGAACAATCATTTTACTATGTGTGTTAAGTATTATGTCATGTTTTGTTAGTACACAGCTAGCCAGACAGCGTATGTACGGTAGTTGTACTGTATCATTAACGATATTAAAATGTGACTCACTCGATGAACAATTGTGCATTTGGACCAGCTGGCCGGGGACGTTTCCTGTTGATTTTGGGTAAGCATGCCATTTATGTCAAAATAGCTTGACTCCAAGTTTGACATTTATAGCATTGTCGCTTTTACCTCACTCTCCTGGCTTCTGTCTGCTCCAACGTCTCACTATTCCTTCGGGCTCGCTTCTATAAGCATCCTCCATATATTTAGCTTAAAAAAGATAAGGTGGTGAATCCTCATTTGTCCAAAAATAGTCGTCTTTGTTGTTTGTTACCAAGTCTGCTATGATTAGAACACACACAAGTGTTTTTGTATCCGGAAGTAGAAACACACATTGTTGCTGGAAGTCAGACGTGTGCTGCTATGGAAACGGAAATCAATGCCCCTAAGAAGAATTTATTAAAATGATAAAAATAAGGTAAATATTGAACATTTTACATATTGTTATGAATCTGTCTGTTACTACATACTTTCAGTGTGTATACAAAATGTTGATGGAGGGTTTTGAAGTTGTCTTAGAAAACTTTGAAGGCTTCAACGGGGACTCCCATTAGCCGCATCTTTCAAGTGTTTTTTATCATATTTGAAATCCTATAAAAAAAAAGATGTGTGTTCTTGTCTCTCACAATGATTGTCAACGATAGGCAAAACTCCAAAAAAGTGCAGTTCCCCTTTAAGCCGCTGTTTTAAGTGGCCATCTTGACATCGATTGTTTAGTTCAGGACAGGGCTCTGGAATGTGTCGAGGATAAATGAGCTCGAGCGGACACATTATTTCCCCAAACAAATGTTTCTTGCCCTCACAATGACAACATTTCACTCACATTCATGTCAATTTCCCTGATAATATTTTGCGTCTATCAGCGGATTCCGTTTTATTTGCCAATTATGTGACACCGTCCGCGTTTATATGAACGTGGAAATCATATTACTTACTTTTTTGTTGAGTTTAGTGATTATTGATTAGGCATACTAGCACTGTGTCAAATAGGGTGACGTCCCAAATTTTTAGTCCTTCGCTCCTCATCCGTTTTCATTGTCACAAGCTCCGGAATTTGCATGCACTATGCGTTGTTTTGGTTTTTTCCGATTAGTATATTTTCATAATCGTGAGAAGTCATAATCAAAATCAATATTTGATTGTCCAGCCCTACTTCCTGTTTGACTTCTTGTGGGACCTGTTTGACCAGAAAGTTAAAATCACAGAAGACGATGTCCTTTCTTTTAGAGTTTTCCTGCAGCCCGTTGAGGCAGCAACCAAGCAGAGTAAACAGATTGTTAGCCAATATTCAGGTAATTCAAAGTTGGCCCTGTCTGAGTATTTGGCATTAGCCTAACATGTCTTTGTTGAAACCTACGAAGGATAATGCACTTTCTTTTTGACTTCTCCTGCAGCCCGTTGAGGCAGCAACCTAGTTGATTTAACAGTTTTAGCCCATTATCAAGTAATTCAAAGTTGATCCTCTCCCACTAACAGTATTTAACATTCGATGTTGTCGTTGGAACCGCTGTGCAGTACCGCATTTTTCGGAGTATAAGTCGCTCCGGAGTATAAGGCGCACCGGCCGAAAATGCATAATAAAGAAGGAAAAAAACATATACAAGTCGCACTGGAGTATAAGTCACATTTTTTGGGTAAATGTATTTGATAAAACCCAACACCAAGAATAGACATTTGAAAGGCAATTTAAAATAAATAAAGAATAGTGAACAACAGGCTGAATAAGTGTACGTTATATGACGCATAAATAACCAACTGAGAACGTGCCTGGTATATTAACGTAACATATTATGGTACGAGTCATTCAAATAACTATAACAAATAGAACATGCTATACGTTTACCAAACAATCTGTCACTCCTAATCGCTAAATCCCATGAAATCTTATACGTCTAGTCTCTTATGTGAATGAGCTAAATAATATTATTTGATATTTTACGGTAATGTGTTAATAATTTCACACATAAGTCGCTCCCGAGTATAAGTCGCACCCCCGGCCAAACTATGAAAAAAACTGTGACTTATAGTCCGAAAAATACGGTATGTACTTCCTGATTGACCTCTTGTGCAGCCTGTTCAGTCAGAAAGTTATTGAGTTGTCATAGTTCTAGCCCATCTTTAAGCAGTTTAAAGTAGAACCTAGGGCTGGGTTATATGGACAAAAAAGTATATCTCGATATATTTTTACTTAAACTCGATATTCGATATATATATCGATATATTTTCCGGTGAAAGAATACATATAAAGATATTCATTTTTGAGAGATATGCACTGAAATTGAACTGTACTGTAACAATTTTATTAACCCAGTTAGTCAAGATGGGTAATAACAGCACATAAAATATACTGTTTAAGTAGCACATAATTACATAACATAAATAAAATAGAAAAATATTATTTCTAAGTAAAATTAATAGCATAGCTGTGCAAATAATACATTTTTGCCGGCATTTCTCGTGCAAAATATGCCCGTCTTGGCAACTGGAGAACAGTTTTTATTTGGGCTTATTAGGTAAACAATTCAAATTAATGTTTTATCTAGACATACATTTGTCCAAATGTGGCAAAGTAGACACATTATGGGTTTCCTGGACGTCGTCTACATCGCTAAAAGAAAAATCTATACAAGAGAATCCCTCTGCCATCTTCCACTTGTTATTTTAATATATAAATGGCCCGCTTGAATATTCCGTCTTTCTTTTCTACGACTCTCTCGTTGTCATTTGGGATGTCTGTTGTGATTTCCCTTCCTGGTTACATGACCCGTCCTATCTTGTCTCTGATTGGCCTAGTCTTGGAAAGGGGAAGGGGAGGGGTTTAGAAGCCCATGAGAGGGAGTGAGAAGCGGGGTAGAACAAGGAACACAACAAATAAGCGGCGTTTGGTCATTTTAACATGAAAAAAATTATATCGATATTTTCTTAATTCATATCTTGTTTAAAAATATATTGATACATCTTACAAACTCGATATACTGCCCAGCCCCAGTAGAACCTCTATGTTTATTTGACATTAGCATCACAGTCATACCAAAGACTATAAAAATGGAACCCATCATCTCCCTGCTTGGCACTCAGCATCAAGGGTTGTAATTGGGGGTTGAATCACCAAAAATGAGTCCCGGGCGCGGCCACCGCTGCTGCTCACTGCTCCCCTCTCCTCCCAGGTGGTGGAACAAGGCGGGGTCAAATGCAGAGGGTAATTTCACCACACCAAGTGTGTGTGTGACTATCAGTGCTACTTTACTTACTTTACTTGTTTTTTTTTTAGACGTCTTCTGCAGCCTATTGAGCTAGAAAACTAGTTAACACATGTTTAACTAATCCTTAAGTTGTTCAAAGTACACCCTCTTTGTTTATTTGCATAATCACTACATGTTTTTGTTCAAACTAGATGATGTCCTTTATTTCGGACATCTCCCGCAGCCCATTGAGGCAGTAAACTACTTTAAAGTAGACTCTCTGTTTATTTGGCATTGGCATTGTGATTTCATTTGTTACAGCAGATGATCTACTTCCTCTTTGACTTCTCGTTCAGCCTGCGTAGGCAGCAAACTAATCGGGCCTGAATCAGTTCCGCCACATTCTTCATTGCTTCATCGTCATCATCATTTCTTTTTATTCCTTTCATGAAAATGCATACCGTATTTCCTTGAATTGGCGCCGGGGCGGTAATTAATTTAAAACCTCTTCTCACTCCGGCGCTTACCAAAGGCATGCGGGATAGGCAAGCATGCGCTAATTATTTTAAAACCTCTTCTCACTCCGGCACTTACCAAAGGCATGCGGTAAATTTAGGCCTGCGCTTTGAGTGTGATGTAAGCATACCATCATGAAAAGCACATTTAATAAAAAAAAACGTTATTATGGTCTTACCTTTACTAATCAATGAAGTCCATGCGCAGCTGCTTCTGAACAAAAGCATCGATAACTTGTTTATAGAAGTCTTCCTTATCTTTCTTCAGTTTTAACAGTCTCTCTGTCTCGATTGAGATATTCCTTTAATTATTACCTCCTGCTTCGATTGAAAGTCCATTTTAGAAAACTGTTTTATTTTAGATATGTAATCCTCCATGTTAAAAGTTCAGGCGA
Organism: Entelurus aequoreus; assembly: GCF_033978785.1. Lineage (NCBI taxonomy): Eukaryota > Metazoa > Chordata > Actinopteri > Syngnathiformes > Syngnathidae > Entelurus > Entelurus aequoreus. The sequence continues at coordinate 41,891,237 of NC_084738.1, read as the reverse complement.
GAGGAAAAAATAAACGATCTGTTGCTGCTTGTTGTCACTTCTTCTGCAGCCGAGTACCGGTAGTCGCAAGAAGGATCACTAGCGCCCTCTACCACCAGGAGGCGGGAGTCATTTAATGACTCATATTTGACACACGCAGGTACGGTATATTAATAAAACATAGCTGCTTACTGTTCTTTTTAGCATAATCAATAGCTTGGACCTTAAATCCTACTGAATAGCTCTTAATCTTTTTGCCTTTATGCGATTTCAAACTATTGAAATCAGCCTCCTCCATTTTGAAAATGAGGACAGGTGAAGTGTCACTCGTGTGACGTAACGAGTTTGACCCGGCGGAAGTTCTAGGCATATGCTAATTAATTTGTGAAACGAGTTTGACCCGGCGAAAATTCCAGACATGCGCTAATAAAAGTAATATTTTGCGAAACGAGTTTGATCCGGCGTTAATCCTGAGCCGGCGGTAATGCCAAGCATGTGCTAATTATTTTGCGAAACGAGTTTGACCCGGCAGTAATTCTAGGCATGCGCATACTATATTCCCGGCGGCAATTCAAGGAAATACGGTATACTGCATACAAGCCATGTACAGTTCACACTTTCATTGTTTTTTGTTTATTATACATTTCCATGATCAGAAAGGAGCAGATGGAAGAATAATATTCTTATATTTATCTGCCCCCTTTTTTAAAACAAATTATTTTAGATGACTTTATCACTGTTCCCTCCACCAACACCCGAACTCCAACATACTTTTAATTTTCGTTTAAGCATTTTCACAATGACACGTCCAATCAAAATCAATGCTTCAAAACGACTAGCCAACATAAGGTTTTTTTTTTTTTTGTATAATTGACAAAAATTTAAGGGATCAAACATGAATTCCGAACGTTCATCTGAGCTAATATGTTGCCATCAAACACACCTTAAGAATTTTGAAGAGAAAAGGCGCATCAAAGTCATTTTGGAACTTTCTCAGAACCTTTTTTTTTTTCTGACAATGCTTCATTTCTGTTGGACAGCTCTGTAATCGTATTTCCTTTCTGACTCCCTTTCTGAAGCTGTGATCACACAATTTATGAGCGCTCTCAATGGTGCGGCGAGGCGGCCTGAAATTAATTAATAAATAAACACTGCGATTCTACTGTTCATCAGCAGGCGGTAAAAATAGCTGTAATTATCACAGGTGAATTAACGCTTTCATTTTTGTGTCAGAAAATTAATTGTGTCCCTTAACAGCTACTCCCAGGAGGGAGTGAAAGAAAAGAAATGTAAAAAGAGAGGAAGAGGGGGGAAAAACACAGCACGGACCACCAGGAGTGCTAATTGCTGCTTTCAAAGCTTTGCGTCAGTGTTGGCGTCTTCCCGCCGTGTGGGGTCCGCAGGTAGAAATCCTGCATACAAATTTGGCGATGTCAAGTCTTGAGCTCGACGCCCCGGCGGAGAACTCCTCTTCATCTTCACTTAACCAGGCGGGCTGACCGGGAAGGTGCGGCGCATTCGCCTTAGTGATGTGTGGCATTTTGTGCCGCTAGCTGCATGTCGGGTATGAACATCGACTTCAAAGAAAGACGACAAGCGAAGCCTCTTTTGCGAGTCAACAAGCGAGATGCGAGGGCGCGCAGGAACAAAGACAAACTGTATCACAGGGAAGGAGTTGATTATACTCATTAATCTGTCATTTTTGGAGGGTTATAATACTAGAGCCATCACAAAGATTTACTCTTCTAAAAAATAGAATAATAATAATTACTAGCTAATATTTTCCTAATGGATCCATTTATTCTATTTTTTGTTTCGTTTAACACATTCTTCCAATCCTTTTGTTCTGGCCTATGCGATTTGTACATATTCTACAAAAAAAAAGTTTTTTACACTTAGGGCCTGATCGACTAAGATCTAAATAAAACGCGCTAAACAAAGTGTGCAAACAAATTGTGTACACTCTTATTGGGTGTGTTGTGTTTGATCCACTCAGACTGCCTGTATAGTGGTGCAGACGGACATATTTAAATGAGGTTTATGCATGTACTGTGCAGCTTTCACCATGGAGACACTCATTTGCTGCACATTCATGCTATCGTTTTTCGTATTTTCAATACGGTTGAATTTTTGACCACTCCTCTTGACAAAATTGGTGCAGTTCAGCTAAATGTGTTGGTTTTCTGACATGGACTTGTTTCTTCAGCATTGTCCACACGTTTAAGTCAGGACTTTGGGAAGGCCATTCTAAAACCTTAATGCTAGCCTGATTTAGCCATTCCTTTACCACTTTTGACGTGTGCTGGGGTCATTGTCCTGTTGGAACACCCAACTGCGCCCAAGACCCAACCTCCGGGCTGAGGATTTTAGGTTGTCCTGAAGAATTTGGAGGTAATCCTCCTTTTTCATTGTTTTTACTCTCTGTAAAGCAGCAGTTCCATTGGCAGCAAAACAGGCCCAGAGCATAATCCTACCACCACCATGCTTGACGGTAGGCATGGTGTTCCTGGGATTAAAGGCCTTCACCTTTTCTCCTCCAAACATATTACGTATTACTTCCCAAAGTCCTGACTTAAACGTGTGGACAATGCTGAGGAAACAAGTCCATGTCAGAAAACCAACAAATTTAGCTGAAGCTGCACCAATTTTGTCAAGAGGAGTGGTCAAAAACTCAACCAGAAACTTGCCAGAAGCTTGTGGATGGCTACCAAAGGCGCCTTGTTGCAGTAAAACTTGCCAAGGGACATGTAACCAAATATTAACATTGCTGTATGTATACTTTTGACCCAGCAGATTTGGTCACATTTTCAGTAGACCCATAATAAATTCATAAAAGAACCAAACTTCATGAATGTTTTTTTGTGACCAACAAGTATGTGCTCCAATCACTCTATCACAAAAAATAAGAGTTGTAGAAAGTATTGGAAGCTCAAGACAGCCATGACATTATGTTCTTTACAAGTGTATGTAAACTTTTGACCACGACTGTATATCACCTGTTATGGGCATTTTAGAAGCAGTCCTGCAATGCATCTTCTAGGGAACCCACATTTTTAGCGTGCTGAAGGTGCACTCATGGAAGATGCTGGCAATAACTGAAAACGTGCCCTGGAATGTTCCAGACGCGAGAAAATTCATATTGCAGTACGTTTTTTTTCATATAGGAAATATGTCAATAATACTGTGGAACCCCATTTTACAAACTTAATTGGTTCTTGAACATAGTTTGTGAATAGAAAAGTTTGTATAGTGACGGAGAGTTCCTCATAAGTAACAATTTAAATATGAATAATGGCTTCCAGCCTAGGCAAATGTCCCTATTTTAGTGAATATATCAAACAAACATAGTAACTAGGGGGTGATGGATCAACTTCCTATTTAATAACAAGCAGAACTGTGATGTGTGCGTTTCTCTGGCAACACAGAAGCTATGGTACCCTCCCAAAACGATCAGAAATCCTTAACTTTAACAACCATATTGCCACAATAATAAACATTTAAATCAATCATATTTGCTAGCGTTATTAATGCACAATACTCCTCACAAATAGTCTTTTTTTTTTCAATCCACAGGGATTTCCTCCTTTTTTCCACGCTGGTCTGTTGGCTTTTTGGGACTCATTTTGAGTTAACAAAATGGACAAAATTAGTCAAAAGGGGACAGCTTTTTTTTGACAGAGTTTAACTGAATTTTTTGGGTTTCAATTTTGTGAAATGTTCTTTGAAACAAATATGTTAGCAAAATGTGTGTGTTTTAAAATTTAGTGTAAAAAAAATTCAGCGCAGAAAAAAATGCTGCTTCAAAACGCAAGACCAACTTCCAGTAAATTAAGACTGAAGCAATCGATCCTGTCTAGAACCAGCCAATGAGGTGCCAAGTTTGAAGTCACGTGACACGGATCTTACAAAATCGGAGCTAATGCCCTTTTGATCCCTTTTTTATGAACACTTTAAAAAGTGGAGGTTGCTGTGCATTAGTGAAAAAATCCCAAGATCCCGCAAAAAAGGATAAAAGCTGATCACACGATGGGACAAACACGTACACAAAAATGACTGACACTAAAAATTTTATAACAGAGCATCTCAAAAAGCACAATTACATTTTCGTTTTTTACTGAGTAAGACACTCAATGTACATGAAAATACAGAATATTGCATACAATATAAAACATTCCGTATTGTATACAATATTAACTGTGAACAATAAAACACTGAATATTGAGAATATATGAACACTCCTCTCCTTTGCAGACCACCTTCTTGATCGACATCATTTATGATCGAGCAAAACGATAAAGATGCAACAAACAAAGGGTAAAAAAAAAACGTATACACTTTTCTGAAGAACTTTGTTTTAGAAAGCTGCCTTTGTCTGACAGTGGCATTTAAGGCTAGTTGCTGTGTGAACAAACCCCGCCCACTCTGCCCTGTGCCTGGTCTGCATGGAGCTGCTTTGACTTAGTTCCTATTGTTACGATAGTAACCCGTACGTCATTTAAAAAGTGCAGATTCTAACCTTTGGAATAATTTCTATAGTTAGAAAATATCCAGCGGGCTGCATTTGAATGTTTATTATTTTTTATTATGCACAGATATCCCAGGTAACTGCCTTTTTTATGCTGTTTTGCAAGACCCGTGTCACATGACTTCAAACTTGACACCTCATTGGCTGGCTCTGAGACAGGATCGATTGCTTCAGTCTTAATTTACCGTAAGTGGATCTTGCTTTTTGAAGCAGCAAATTTTTCCTACACTGTATTTTAAAACAATATTTTTTATACACTGAATTTTGTTATTTATTTTTCCAATGAAATTGGTTGTATTCTGTCACGTGACGTTTGAACGGAAGTAAATGAAGTGGGGGGCCACCAAACCAACATGGCTACTGTACAGCCAACAGACAGCAAACTTTCTGAGTACACAAGGGGCCTAGATCTTACAACTAAAAGCAGATGCAAGCAAAGAAAAATCCAACTATGCAATGCAATAGATCCCTATACGTTATCAAAAAATAGATATGTTGAGTGATCTCAAGTATTGTCCGTCGGGCGCGTTCCCAAGAATGTCGAACTATCTGTTGCTCCAGATATCATTTTACACGACAAAACAGATGAAAACTTGGAAAAGCATGGAGGTCTACAACCTCTTTGTGTGTGGCTGCGTCAGGGAAATTGGTATCAAGACTCTTTTTGCTCGGGTAAGATTGCATTTCTTGATTTAACTTTGCGTATACAGCCATATTGGTAATTGCCTGATTGTTGTTGCACACGCCGTTTACGAGTATCGTGTTTTTCCCCGTCTTTATTAAAATAGAACCATAGACGTCAACATTGTGTATTTGCTGAAAGCTTCATTTTATGATTGTTGCCTTTGGTAAAAGCTTAACTCGTTTAGGTTTTGCTCACACTGGCTTTATTTTACTTAGACTCGCCGAGTTGGTGCCTTATGGAACACTCGTAGCAAACATGCGATTTAAGAATTCAGAAACAAGATAAAATACAAATAATATCAAAATAATACCTAAATGAGAAATGCTAATCGTCAAAAGTATATCAGGTGGCCACGGATCAGGGGGTAGCGGGGCGTGTATATTGTAGCATCCGGAAGAGTTAGTGCTGCAAGGGGTTCTGGGCATTTGTTCTGCTGTGTTTATGTTGTATTACGGTGCGGATGTTCTCCCAAAATGTGTTTGTCATTCTTGTTTGGTGTGGGTTCACAGTGTGGCGCATATTTGTAACAGTGTTAAAGTTGTTTATACCCCACCCTCAGTGTGACCTGTATGGCTGTTGACCAAGTATGCATTGCATTTACTTGTGTGTGTAAAGATAATATGTGACTGGGCCGGCACGCAAAGGAAGTGCCTTTAAGGTTTATTGGCGCTCTGTACTTCTCCCTACGTCCGTGTACACAGCGGCGTTTTAAAAAGTCATACATTTTACTTTTTGAAACCGATACCGATCATTTTGAAACCGATACCGATAATTTCCGATATTACATTTTAAAGCATTTATCGTGAGTTCAAACCCCGGCCAAGTCATACTAAAGACTACAAAAAATGGGATCCATTGCCTCCCTGCTTGGCTCTCAGCATCAAGGGTTGGAATTGGGGGTTAAATCACCAAATGATTCCCGAGCGTGGCACACGCTGCTGCTCACTGCTCCCCTCACCTTTCAGGGTGTGAACATAGGGATGGGTCAAATGCAGAGGACACATTTCACCACACCTAGTGTGTGACACTCATTGGAACTTTAACTTTAACTTTATTAGTCATTCTTCATCCAAGTGGGAAGCCTGTTACTACATTACATCGTAACTACATTACATATATACTTACAGTGTGTATATAAAACCTAATGGAGGTGTTTGAATGTTTTTTAAGCCCTTTATAGACAGAATAGCTCTATTATAAGCGGATTTTTGATAACATTTTACTCGTTAAAGTGCCTATAAAACAAAAACATGTGTGTGCTTGTCTTGCATAATGATTGTGAATAATGGGCAAAAATTAGAGATGCCCGATAATGGCTTTTTTGCCGATATCCGATATTCCGATATTGTCCAACTCTTAATTACCGATTCCGATATCAACCAATACCGATATATACAGTCGTGGAATTAACACATTATTATGCCTAATTTTGTTGTGATGCCCCGCTGGATGCATTAAACAATGTAACAAGGTTTTCCAAAATAAGAGAACAACTTCAACTCAAGTTATGGAAAAAAATGCCAACATGGCACTGCCATATTTATTATTGAAGTCACAAAGTGCATTATTGTTTTTAACATGCCTCAAAACAGCAGCTTGAAATTTGGGACACGCTCTCCCTGAGATAATCCTAATACCCACTACAACTACGGGAAATACTATACTTTGACTTTCACAAAGTGCATTTTTTTTTATTTATTTTTTTTAAACATACCTCAAAACAACAGCTAAAAAAAACAATGAAGGCACACAGCTTCAGTCCAGAGTATACTAGAGTAATAAAGTAAACAATAACATAGTCCTCCTTTAGTAGACTGCCTGGCATACTGTATAACAGGAAATTATAAACTGGGCTCAATCTGCCCTGCTTTAACGTATTTGTATGAGAAACAAAAATGTGCTGCAAGCTAGTGGTGAGTGCTTGAAGTGGCCTAGCAGTCAGTCAGAGCTTATGAAATACTGATTGATTGATTGATTGGTGGCTGTGTAGAGACAGGGTCCCTCTGTTCACTGCAAGCTGCTTTCGGTGTTTGCTTTTCATCCATCTTCCGCTTGTATTCATCGTGTATCTCCTTGGGATTCTTGAAGAGGTGGGAGATCAAATTGCTCGTATTAAAAGAAGACGTCTTGGTTCTTCCTCGCATAACCAACTTTTTGCAGTCATTGCAAATTGCCAGTTTTTTATCCGTCAGACACACTTTAAAATAATCCCAAACCATAGACATGGTGTTGTTAGTCAGTCACCTAGCGAGCTCACTTGTTAGCCACGGCTACAGCACCGGCAACAACACACTCTTGTTGTTGTTATGCTACGCTCGCGGTGGTTTGATGAGGTCATCAAGCGTCGCCAGTAAACCTCTCATGCTGCAGTCGTCAACTTCTGTGTTGTGTGTGGGAGAGGGGAGAGGGGAGAGGCTGCTGACTGGAAGACGCAACTGCTCTGTACTGCTCCCTACGTCCGTGTTTTACCGGATATGTACCGCTCCGTACAGCGGCGTTTTAAAAAGTAATTAATTTAACTTTTTGAAACCGATACCGATAATTTCCGATATTACATTTTAAAGCATTTATCGGCCGATAATATCGGACATCTCTAGCAAAATTCCCATAAAAAGTGCAGTTCCCCTTTAAGTCATCCAGCAGCTATAATATATATTATATTTAACAATTTATAAATATATAATAATATATTTATTTTTGACAGTCCATACTGTAAATGTGATCACCTCCTTTCTCACGGCCATTTCTGCTCAACTGCCAGTATGCACGTCCTTTCTAGTGGCGCTAACTAATGACACAAAACAGCGGCCACAGAACAATGTCAGTCTTGATAGTTCACATTGCGTGTGCTAAATAATTAGATTTACATTTTCACCTCTCAGTATTGTGGGCATTGTGATGATCAGCATAGTTTCTGCAGTTACACAAAGACAAACACGCTAAATGGATGGAAAGTGACATATTTTGCGCACTTAAGAGACTCAATCCTCTGTGCACAAGTTTAGTAGATCGGGATTGCGTGCGCTATCAAGTTTGCACATGTTTTAGTACACGCAAACCTTTAGTAGATCAGGCCCTCTGTGTCCAATCTGACCACATCCTCATACTCGTGTCTTGACTGTAAGTAAAGAGTTTGCAGTGATTGGCTGACAGGTTGAGTTAATGCCTGGCCAAGTCACTGATGAGTACCACTGCATTAGCTGGGCCATTAGCACATTTAGCCGCGTGTAATGCCAGAGCGTTAGTGACACCTTTGGGGTCCCTCCTCCACTTAGGCGCCGTGTCAAAGTGACAGGCCTGTCATGCCAGGTGACAGGAATGCCACCGCGGCAGCAAGTCGTGCCGCCCGGAAGAGTTTTGTATGTCTAACATCTCCTGGAAAAAGCTCATCCAGGTTTGTCACATACTGATAGAAAGTTTTTCCTTGCCTCTCTCACCAAAGTGCTGACATCTACAGTGACAAACATGAACTTGATCATTTACTGTGTACGTGACGGCGCCATTTTTGTCCTTATCCGATATTGAAATCAGATATTGTTGCGATGAGACACAAAATAGCAAGTACAATATCGGATGATAAGAATAGAATAGAATGGACTTTATTGTCCTTTTATTTGCATATAACGAGATTAAGGACTCCAACTTAAGGTGCGGTAGTGGAAAAAAATATGGCATAAAAATAAATCACATAAGTAATAAAGATAAAAAATACGAATTGAAATAAACAGACTACTCTCCAATAAAAACAATAAGCAATCCTGTACAATATACAAATCAATATACAACAAACTGTACAATATACAGAACAAAACAAGAGTACTGGAGTAATAAAGTAATGACAATCAGTGTCGGACGTATTGCACTCGAAGGGTAATATTGCACAGTAGGGTATTGGGGTAGGATATTGTATAGGGGTGAATCATTTATTATAAGTTTGAGGTCCTGCGACACCTTTACTTGTGCTAAGCTCCCGGCTAATTAACATCTAAATGTCCTCCAATAAGCACACACGGTTGGTATTTTCTTGTATTTTAGTGGTAATTTACAAAAGAAAAACATGGTAAACTATAGGTTACTAGGAGATGGCAGCTACACAACAGCTAAGCACACAACTGTGCACATGCTGGACATACGTAATAAGTAGGGGTGTGGGAAAAAATTGATTCAAATTCGAATCGCGATTCTCACGTTGTGCGATTCAGAATCGATTCTCATTTTTTTTTTAAATCGATTTTTTTATTTTTTATTTATTTATTTGTAATTTAAAAAAAAAAGAAGTTTTTCTTTCTTTTTCACAAAGATAAAAAGTCATATTTTTGGTTCATTTAATAGTTAAAACAAATGTACATTATTGCAATCAGTTGATAAAACATTGTCCTTTACAATTATAAAAGCTTTTTACAAAAATCTACTACTCTGCTTGCATGTCAGCAGACTGGGGTAGATCCTGCTGAAATCCTATGTATTGAATGACTAGACAATCGTTTTGAATCAGGAAAAAAATAGTTTTTGAATCGAGAATCGTGTTGAATTGGAAAAAAATCGATTTGGAATCTAATTGTGACCCCAAGAATCGATATTGAATCGAATCGTGGGACACCCAAAGATTCACAGCCCTAGTAATAAGTGTCCTTAATTTAAAAAATGTGTAGTCTAAAACACCACATTTGTCTCATATTATTATAGTTGCATATTACTTACATGTACAAAGTTTCCAGGGCAGAACCGTGTTACAAACGTGTCCGTATCATTCAACTTAAAGGCCTACTGAAATGATTTTTTTTTATTTAAACGGGAATAGCAGATCCATTCTATGTGCCATACTTGATCATTTCGCGATATTGCCATATTTTTGCTGAAAGGATTTAGTAGAGAAAATCGACGATAAAGTTCGCAACTTTTGCTCGCTGATAAAAAAAGCCTTGCCTGTACCGGAAGTAGCGTGACGTCAGAGGAGGTAATTTGTTTACAATGGAGCGAGAGAGATTCGGACCGAGAAAGTGACGATTACCCCATTAATTTGAGCGAGGATGAAAGATTCGTAGATGAGGAACGTTACAGTGAAGGACTTGAGAGGCAGTGATGGACGTATCTTTTTTCGCTCTGACTGTAACTTAGGTACAAGCTGGCTCATTGGATTCCACACACTCTCCTTTTTCTATTGTGGATCACAGATTTGTATTTTAAACCACCTCGAATACTATATCCTCTTGAAAATGAGAGTCGAGCACGCGAAATTGACATTTAAAGTGACTTTTATCTCCAAGACAATACATCGGTGACACACTTAGCTACTGAGCTAACGTGATAGCATCATTCTCAAATGCAGATAGAAACAAAATAAATAAACCCCTGACTGGAAGGATAGACAGAAGATCAACAATACTATTAAACCATGTACATGTAACTACACGGTTAAAAATTCTCAGCCTGGTAAGGCTTAACTATGCTGTTGCTAACGACGCTAAGGCTAATTTAGAAACTTAGCAACCGGACCTCACAGAACTATGTACTCTCTCCTTTTTCTATTGTGGATCACGGATTTGTATTTTAAACCACCTCGGATACTATATCCTCTTGAAAATGAGAGTCGAGCACGCGAAATGGACATTTAAAGTGACTTTTATCTCCAAGACAATACATCGGTGACACACTTAGCTACTGAGCTAACGTGATAGCATCGTTCTCAAATGAAGATAGAAACAAAATAAATAAACCCCTGAGTGGAAGGATAGAAAGAAGATCAACAATACTATTAAACCATGTACATGTAACTACACGGTTAAAAATTCTCAGCCTGGTAAGGCTTAACAATGCTGTTGCTAACGACGCTAAGGCTAATTTAGCAACTTAGCACAGAACTATGATAAAAACATTAGCGCTCCACCTACGCCAGCCAGCCCTCATCTTCCCATCAACAGCCGTGCTCACCTGCGTTAAAGTGATCAACAGCGCGACGAAGGACTTCATCCGTGGGTTTGGCGGCAAGCATCGGCTAGGCGTCTGCTATCAGGGTAAGTAGTCCTTGTTGTGTTGCTGTAAGTATTGTACTTAGCCGCTAAGACACCGATCGATCCCACCTACAACGTTCTTCTTTGCAGCCTCCATTGTTCATTAAACAAATTGCAAAAGATTCACCAACACAGATGTCCAGAATACTGTGGAATTTTGTCGAAGAAAACAAGAGGTTTTTTTATCGGGTCCGATTGGGTCCAACCACTTCCGTGGATTTTGTGACGTCACGCGCATAAATCATATCCGAAGGAGTTTTTCAACCGGAAGTGTGGCGGGAATTTTAAAATTGCACTTTATAAGTTAACCCGGCCGTATTGGCATGTGTTGCAATGTTAAGATTTCATCATTGATAGGTATATAAACTATCAGACTGCGTGGTCGGTAGTAGTGGGTTTCAGTAGGCCTTTAACCTCATGAAATACTGTGGCCATTTTACTGTCCCCAAAAACAAAAGGACCACTCTGTTTCAACAATACTGAAGGCATCATAAGTCTTCAGTATTTCCATTCTAGATGATTAATAAATAGATGAGCGTTTTTCATACCTGCCATTGTTCTTGTTTGACTAATTTCACTTGATCAATTATTGTCTAAGATTCCACATGACAAAATAGGAAATGGATGCTTTGTGATTCCGCCTAATATCGTATCATATTAATATCAGTATTGTCCAATACTCAAGGCTTCAGTAGCGGTATCATATTGAAAGTGAAAACGTATCAGGACAGCATTATATTGTATACAACAACATAACATTAGCAACACTAGTATAGCTATGTGAGCTAAAGTGCTAACATTACATTCACATTTTAACAGCAACATCCTGTTAAAATGCCCACACTTGTGGTGTTTTAGCCCTTCACTTGGCCACGTGAAGGACTAAAAAGCACGGAACTGTACACTAAAAAATGTTGCGTTAAAAAATAACCCAATTTTAACCCAACTCATGGTTCAGAAAAGGACAAACCCCTTATTTCAGTTATTTTAACTCGACATTTTGGGTTATTTTTTTTTTAACCCAACTTTTGCGTTGAATTATTTAACCAAAAATTTGAGTTATGATAACTTAATGTTGGGTTATTCCAAACCCAACTATTGGGTTGCGCAATTTAGCGCTCCTTGACCCAACAGTTGGTTAAAATTTAAACATTTTACTGCTGGGTTGTCCTACTCCTTCCCAACTACTGATCAAAATATTTTTTATTCCATTAAAATATACTCAACATGAAGATATGAGTGACATTTTGTATAACAAGAATTGCCGTGTATGGTCATAGTTGTCACGGCGGGATTGCATTTTACTGCGTGGATCATTCTCCCAGGATGCTGACGGGACTCCGGTGGCAAGGTGCAGGTAAGGAAATGATTTATTGTCCATAAATCATGCGGGATACAAACAAAAGAGCACCAGCGTGCCGATAGCACGGAAGCTAACGGAATAGCGAACAAGAAAAGCTTAGCATGTAAACAGGCAAACAAAAAGGCGAAGCTTAGCTCAGGAATCAAATTAGTAGCCGTCATAACTGTTGTGTGGACGCAAAAAAGAAAGCCAGACTGAATGTGGCGAAAAGCAGGGAATAAGTAGCTCTCTGATTAGTGCCCAGGAGCAGGTGAGCGTCCCAAACACTAATCAGAGGCAGGTGAAAACAATCTGCAGTCATGGCAACTAAAACACAAACCCAGGGGTTCTGAAAACAGGAACTGAGTGTCACGTGGGGGGGTCGCAGCTCGCTGCGGGGTTGTTCTTCCAACGCAAAAGACAGCTCCGGACGACAGTGTGAAGGTAGGCTTGGATTTATTTAACATAAATCACTCACTACCACAAGCACAAAAATACAACAAAAAAGGCAAGCGTGCCTAAAACACAAGTGAAGCTGCTAATTAGCAGAAGCTATGGCATGGACTAGGAAACTTACTTGGTCAGAAAGAGACATAAACCGGTGTGACATAAAGACAATGCAGGCAGAACGAGTGATGAACAAAGGTAGGCTTAAATAACAGTGACATGATTGGTGACAGGTGTGTGTGAGTCCAAACGTGGAACAGGTGAAACTAATAGGTAACCATGGAAACAAAACAAAACAAGGAAGTGAAACCAGGAACTAAGGAAGTCCAAAACTAACAGCATAACTAAACAAGACATGATCCGGACTACGGATCATGACACTGAGGGAGTCAAAAACTAAACAAACATGACGGATCATGACATTAGTAGTCTTTATACAGCATGCTCAAATATTTTCATGTACATAAGATGTGTGATTGTAAATAATGTTAATGAGATTCATCCATCCATTTTCTACCGCTTATTCCCTTCAGGGTCGCGGGGGGCGCTGGAGCCTATCTCAGCTACAATCGGGCGGAAGGCGGGATACACCCTGGACAAGTCGCCACCTCATCGCAGGGCCATCCTTAATAAAATTCCCTTCAAGAAAAAAGTACCATTTTAATAAAAAAAAAAGTATATTTTCCTTAAAAATGTGTTACTCATTGAAAAACAACCCAAAAATGGTTCATAGTTTTGAAAACCCAGAAATTGAGTTAAAATAATACCCTTATAACCCAAAAAATGGAATGCTCTTCATAAAAATAACTAAAAAATTTAACCCAGCACTCGCAACTCATAAATTGGGTTATCAAAATAATCCAGCATTTTTTAGTGTGTAGCCACAGCTGTTATCAGCAAAGTAAACATAGGTGAGTTTCTGAACACTGGTGTTGTGACTTTGCAACATTACTACAGTGTCCACAGCAACAAAGCAGACCATTTTGGATGTTTCTGCAAAGAATGAAGTCCTCAAAGTTGAAATACCGTGAGCACTAAAATGTGTGACTTCATACTGTTCATTCAAGTCATCTGAGGATACGAGCCGTCTTTTTATCGCCATGCTACCTACCGGACAGCCCGATTGCAGCGGAATGTAACTGTGGTGAGAACAAGTGTGCCTATGACTGTGCTTTTTGGTGATAATTACTTTTTGGCGGTCCCGTTGAGATAAAATCATTTATATTTTAGTCATGGAAATTTAATAAATGGTTTTGGAGTAGTCAGGGAAAATCATTGACGAACAAGCGTTAAGAGCTTTGGACAGATATTTAAAGATGTGTAGCTCCCCCGTGACGTGGTAGGCGTATACGCGGACAGCGCAATTTATTTTAGCTCAGGGTGGGTCTGAGGCGATCTCATGTCCACGAGGAGGATTTGTTTTAATGATGTAGACTAGCTTTTGAGTGCCTTTTTTTCTCAAAAGTGGAGCAAACAAGTGAAGATGATAGATTTTTGTCACATTTGTTGGCTCTGTAAACACACATTATATTAAAAAGTCACTTTTAACCAAAAAGAGCCACAGTACAATGGAAGTATACATGCGATATGGCCTGAAATCTACATCGCAATGTTTATCAATATATATCACAGTATTATTTGGCATATGAGTAATAATAGAACCATTTCAAAACAGGTTAGACAGGCTCTTGTAATGGTTGCTGACATATGCAGTAACATATTGCGTGATTTCCAGTATTTTCTCAAAACACTTTTTAATCTACTTGCAAATGTACTTTTAAGATCGGGTTACTTTCTGTTGTAAGATGTTTTTATATACACCTTTGTTAGAATATAATAAAGACATATTTGCATTAGTTTTGGGCGATATTACAAATTTGCGTATTGATCCAATACCATGTAGATACAGGGGCCGTATTGGTCATACCAATGCTGTTACTTCAAATGTTCAAGGTAAATTAAAGGATCCAATTTTTGATCACAATTTTATGCCAGAGGCAAAAACATAGGATTGTGGTGTAACAATATCATTTAAAATATTAAAAGGATGTCCTACATTTGGCTCTGATTCAAATAATTTTGGGTTTTGCCCTGAAAAACCTTGTGTTACTATGGACTTAGTTGTCAACTTGGTACACGATAATAAAACAACTAAATTTTTTAATTTTTAAAAAATTTTTCCAAAGTATTTTATTGTCAATTTTCTTAATACTAACATATACTGTACAAATATAATAAAATAAATTAATTAATAAATAAAATATGAAAATAAAAATAATGAATGAAAACTTTTTTACACATATTACAAGATCTAAAAACAAAATACACTACCGTTCAACAGTTTGGGGTCACATTGAAATGTCCTTATTTTTGAAGGAAAAGCACTGTACTTTTCAATGAAGATAACATTAAACTAGTCTTAACTTTAAAGAAATACACTCTATACATTGCTAATGTGGTAAATGACTATTCTAGCTGCAAATGTCTGGTTTTTGGTGCAATATCTACATAGGTGTATAGAGGCCCATTTCCAGAAACTATCACTCCAGTGTTCTAATGGTACAATGTGTTTGCTCATTGGCTCAGAAGGCTAATTGATGATTAGAAAACCCTTGTGCAATCATCTTCACACATCTGAAAACAGTTTAGCTCGTTACAGAAGCTACAAAACTGACCTTCCTTTGAGCAGATTGAGTTTCTGGAGCATCACATTTGTGGGGTCAATTAAACGTTTAAAATGGCCAGAAAAAGATAACTTTCATCTGAAACTCGACAGTCTATTGTTGTTCTTAGAAATGAAGGCTATTCCACAAAATTGTTTGGGTGACCCCAAACTTTTGAACGGTAGTGTACATACAAAGAGGCTTAACATGTCAGTTGAATGTCCACTTCAATCAATCACATCAATTATGCCAAGAATGATACGTCTTAGGGGGGTTGACTACAGTTTCAGGTAGAGATGTCCGATAATGGCTTTTTTGCCGATATCCAATATTCCGATATTGTCCAACTCTTAATTACTGATTCTGATATCAACCGATACCGATATATACAGTCGTGGAATTAACACATTATTATGCCTAATTTGTTGTGATGCCCCGCTGTATGCATTAAACAATGTAACAAGGTTTTCCAAAATAAATCAACTCAAGTTATAGATAAAAATGCCAACATGGCACTGCCATATTTATTATTGAAGTCACAAAGTGCATTATTTTTTTAACATGCCTCAAAACAGCAGCTTGGAATTTGGGACATGCTCTCCCTGAGAGAGCATTAGGAGGTTGAGGTTGGGGGGGCGGGGTTGAGGGGGTAGGGAGTAGCAGGGGGTGTATATTGTAGCGCCCCTGAAGAGTTAGTGCTGCAAGGGGTTCTGGGTATTTGTTCTGTTGTGTTTATGTTGTGTTATGGTGCGGATGTTCTCCCTCGAAATGTGTTTGTCATTCTTGTTTGGTGTGGGTTCCCAGTGTGGCGCATATTTGTAACAGTGTTAAAGTTGTTTATACGGCCCCCCTCAGTGTGACCTGTATGGCTGTTGACCAAGTATGCATTGCATTCACTTGTGTGTGTGAAAAGCCGTGAAATTTATGTAATTGGGCCGGCACGCAAAAGCAGTGCCTTTAAGGTTTATTGGCGCTCTGTAGTTCTCCCTATGTCCGTGTACCACTCCGTACAGCGGCGTTTTAAAAGTCATAAATTTTACATTTTGAAACCGATACCGATTATTTCCAATATTACATTTTAAGGCATTTATCGGCCGATAATATCGGCAGTCCGATATTATTGGACATCTTTAGTTTCAGGTATTCCAAAATAGGTCTCCACACATCACGAAATTTAGGTAAGTTACTAGATATCTCAGATCTGGTCCGCTACATAATTTTATATGGCCCGCGTAAACCCTGAAATAATGTGTGTCAAAATACTTTTATATTTTCTTAGTGAATGTATTCGTTCTTTCAATTTTCACAGAAAAAAATACTATACATAAACTGAATGCAATTGCATATCTTTTCAATTTTAATATTAACTAATAATGCAACAATTATTTGTATACATTCCAAACATTTTTTGTTGAAATAAAATTAAATATACATAAATATCGGTTTGACTAGTGATTTCAAATCCATCCTATTGTACACTGGTAAAATGACAATAGATTTTATGGTCAAATTCTGAGCTGAGCTGCCAGTTATTTTCAACAAAATCAATTTTTTTTTTTTACAGTGTCCGTAAAAAAAATAAAAAAAATAAATGCGAAGCCAATTGTGTAATATAATGAGGTGAATCCACATACATTTCTATTGATATATTATTTACTGTTACAAACGGCCCTCTGAAGGCAGCCATACCTGTAATGTGGCACTCAATGAAAACAAGTTTTTTAACCACTGTAGTATTGACCATGTAATGATATTATACTTGGTATATTTGTATTGATCCACTCACCTTTGTTTACATTAATAGCTTTAGCTTGTAATTAGCAGTTAGCGTATCCTCCTATGGTGTGTACTGTATTTTCCGGACTATAAGGCGCACTTAAAATCCTTTATTTTCTTAAAATTAATCAGTGCACCTTATAACCCAGTGCGCCTAATGTAAGTAATAATTTTGGTTGACCATACCCACCTTGAAGCTATTTTATTTGGTACATGGTGTAATGATAAGTGTGACCAGTAGATGGCAGTCACACATAAGAGATATGTGTAGACTGCAATATGACTCAAGTAAACAACGCCAAAATGTTATATGTTCCATTTAAATATAGAACATTACACACGGCACTCAAAAATCTATCAAAGTGTTTTAGTACGACTTTGGGAAGCTATGAAGCCGCACCGCTTGATGGATTGTACTGTGCAACATAGGAGTATTATTATGGTGTGTGTATAAGGTAAGACATATTATTTGCCGTTTTGTTTCGTAATATTATGCCAAAGCAACTTTTCTTACCTGCTGATCTGTATTTGGGATCTGCATTAATCCTGAAAAATTGTCCGTGCCGACGCCATAGTCGATAATCCTCTTCTTTTTCTCATCTTCTTGTTATGTGACATTCATCCTTCGCTGTTGCCATTTCTAATATAAAGTAGTGTAAAGTTCTTACTTATATCTGACAGTAAACTCGCCAAGAAAGCGCTAAAACATACTTGTATAGGGAGTTTAATTATTCACCCAAGGAACTTTAGTTATTAGAGTTCCGGTCGGACGGTTTTTCACGGGACACATTTCCGGTGTGGTTGTTTCCACATGAGGAGATGCTGCTCCGTTATTGATTTGAGTAAAGTGTGAATGTCATTAAAACAGTTAAATCCATCTTTTGACACTTCTTCCACTCCCGTCCTTGCACGCTACACCGCTACAACAAAGATGACGGGGAGAAGACACTGCCGAAGGTGAGCAACGTAAATAAGACCGCACATAGAACGGCGCATCGGGAAGCGACTGTCAGAAAACGGCTTGAAGATGATCTGTAAAACATCATCTATGCAACATTTTGACCAAAGAACCACCATTACATGTTATGTAGACAACAAGGAAGTGTTTTCCATTTAGAAAAATAATAATAATAAAAATGACTCCTTTAATGCCCCTGATATATGAAAAAATATCAAAAATAGAGCATTCATCGGCAGTGCACCTTATAATCCGGTGCGCCCTATGGTCCGGAAAATACGGTAATGTAGCATGTTTAGCTATTCCTCGTCTTCCAGTGATGATGGTACTTGTAAGAAACATCGATGTTACATGCCGCCTTGGAAGTGAGGATTACTGACTTAGAAGTGGCTGCACTGTCACTGTCAAATTTGCAGACACGATACAGTAGGAAGGGGATTCATAAGGCCCCATCCGTCGCAGTTTACCTGACACACGATCGTGACGAATTTGGGGCATGCACTATCCGCCCACCCCCTACCTCCCCCTCCTCTCACACAAAACCCACCCAGGACCAATGAATCCCTTCTCTACTGTAGAATGTGTCATCAACATGCATTATCACGATTAATGACAGGATTAAAAGCTCTATCGTCGGCCAAATTGATATCATTTATACCGTGTATCGTTTATATCACTAATGCTGACTGAGGTAATGAAATACAGTGCAATTTTTGTAGGACCCAAAAAGTAGAACTGGATGTTTGGACTGGTTGTAGGTTAGGCGTCCATTGAGAAAAGTCCTTTGCTCGCTATCCGGGTGTTTCATTATCGCCGGTAGACGCAATGAAGTGCTTCCTTCCCTCGCCTCAATGTACTGCACGCTCCCAGTTGGCCGTAAACTCGACCATTTGATGAGCTAAGTTTGGACACAAGAGGTCCTAATGGCCGCATTAAAGAGGAGAACGGGCAGAATGATGGCGGCACATTTGTCACTTTAATCACCTGCTTCATTATTCAGTGCACGGCCGCCACCTGCTCATACATGAAGGCTGTCAGTGGGATCTGAAGGGGAGTAGTTGGAGGAAGGAGCTGGAGGAGATTTGTCTCTTTATTTTTGAAGAGGGAGTAAAGGACATTGATCGCATCCGTTTTGGTCTGATTCATCTTCCGAGATGAGGTCACTTTTTTGTGGGCGGTTGCGTCATTTGGATAAAAATCCTGAGGAAGGATTTTAAGAGAGGTTTGTGGATGTGGCTACTTGGCAAACCTTTATTTAGAGTTCATTGTGGCCCAAGTCGGGTCTGAAACTGGATTATTTCTATCAATCAATCAATCAATGTTTGTTTATATAGCCCTAAATCACAAGTGTCTCAAAGGGCTGCACAAGCCACAACGACATCCTCGGTACAGAGCCCACATACAGTAAGGTCAAGGAAAACTCACCCCAGTGGGACGTCGATGTGAATGACTATGAGAAACCTTGGAGAGGACCGCATATGTGGGTAACCCCCCCCCCCCCCCCCCCCAGGGGAGACCGGAAGCAATTGATGTCGAGTGGGTCTGACATAATATTGTGAGAGTCCAGTCCATTGTAGGGCCAGCAGGAAACCATCCCGAGCGGAGACGGGTCAGCAGCGCAGAGATGTCCCCATCCGATGCACAGGCGAGCGGTCCACCCCGGGCCCCGACTCTGGACAGCCAGCACTTCATCCATGACCTGTGTAACTCCCCCTCCACAAGGGAGAGGGGGGCAGAGGAGAAAAGAAAAGAAACGGCAGATCAACTGGTCTAAAAGGGGGTCTATTTAAAGGCTAGAGTATACAAATGAGTTTTAAGATGGGACTTAAATGTTTCTACTGAGGTAGCAACTCTACCGGGAGGGCATTCAATAGTACTGGAGCCCGAATAGAAAACGCTCTATAGCCCGCAGACTTTTTTTGGGCTCTGGGAATCACTAATAATTTCTACAAGGACAGTTCATTTGGGTTCAGGTGTGAAGTAGATTGGCCACTCTGTCAGCTTTGATGTGTGTTTGCTGCGACTTTTTACTTTCACAAATGTGTTTCTCATCTTCTTGATCAAAGTACTGTCACTTGCAACTTTTTTTGGCCCCAAGGTAACTTCTTTTGCAGTCAAACTTGATAAAATAACAAAACATAGACCGAGTCACCAAAATTTGGGAGTCTCTGTTTAGGTACTCGATTCTTCAGAATAATACATATCTCACTATTTTCACGATTTCCACCCGGACAACAATATTGGTACACCATCCTTCAGACGGTTATATTGATATGAATGAATCTAAATGTTCCAAGTTTTCATCTGTTTTGCTTTGTAGAATGACGTCTGGAGCACTAGATAGTCCGACATGTCTGGGAACTCCACTGACAAGTAATCCTTGAGATCGCTTCCACAGATATCGTATCTGCTTTTAGCGGAAAGATCTGGGCCCCTTGCATACTCAGATAGTTTGCACTCTGTTTGCTGCACAGTAGCCATGTTGGTTTGATTGACCACCACTTCTATTAGAAAAGGTCAGAAAAAGTCACGTGACTGAATACTATACTGATATTAATCCTATACAATATCAGCACAAATCATAGTAGATAGTCTTATTTTGTGTTGTGGAATGTTAGAAAAGGCTTGATTGAGGAGAAATTACACAGAGAATAACAATAGGTATGAAAGACTAACTTTGTGACAGATTCTTACTTTTAAAGTAGTCATAATTATTTTATTTTATTTTATTTTATTTTTTAAATTATTACACCAACATAAAAAACACAAGATACACTTACAGTTAGTGCACCAACCCAAAAACCCTCCCTCCACCCCCATTTACACTCATTTTCACTCATTCACACATTATTCACACGGAAGGTTGTGGGGACGGCGTGGCGCGGTTGGGAGACTGGCCGTGCCAGTAACCTGAGAGTTCCTGGTTCGATCCCCACCTTCTACCAACCTCGTCACGTCCGTTGTATACATGAGCAAGACACTTCACCCTTGCTCCTGATGGGTCGTGGTTAGGGCCAGTTAGTGTGAATGGGTGAATGAATGGGTGAATGTGGAAATAGTGTCAAAGCGCTTTGAGTACCCTGAAGGTAGAAAAGCGCTATACAAGTATAACTCATTTACCATTTATCAATATTCTGGTTCCTACAATATATATCAATGCAGTCTGCAAGGGATATACAGTCTGTGAAGCACACATGATTGTGTGTGCTGCTGGTCCACTAATAGTACTAACCTTTAACAGTTAATTTTACTCATTTTCATTAATTACACGTTTCTATGTAACTGTTTTTATTTTATTTTAGTTTCCTTTTTGGTCAAGAATGTTTTTGTTTTTTTTGCTAGTTTTTTTTAAATTAAGGACATTATCTTCACGAGACCAGATTGTCAATGAAATTAGATTGTTTAAAGGGTTCTTAAAACCAGGTCCAGTCCAGATTATGTCCAGGTCGGGCTCAGCAACACACACCTTCATTTATGTACACTCAAGTTAGGGAACACAACAACAGATTGCATATAATCTGTAAACAAAATAAAAATGTCAAAATAAGCATTTTAGGACTTCCCATCTATTTTTATGTTTTTTGGCATCATTCAACCATATAACTTTCTAAAGTTAAATAAATGCTGAATAAATGTTTTAAAGGCCTACTGAAACCCACTACTACCGACCATGCAGTCTGAAAGTTTATATATCAATGATGAAATCTTAACATTGCAACACATGCCAATACGGCCGGGTTAACTTACAAAGTGCAATTTTAAATTTCCCGGCAAACTTCCGGCTGAAAACGTTTCGATATGATGACGTTTGGGCGTGACGTCAATAGTTGAACCGGAAGTATAGGTACACCATTGTATCCCAATACAAAAAGCTCTGTTTTCATCGCAAAATTCCACAGTATTCTGGACATCTGTGTTGGTGAATCTTTTGCAATTTGTTTAATGAACAATGAAGACTGCAAAGAAGAAAGCTGTAGGTGGGATCGGTGTATTAGCGGCTGGCTGCAGCAACACAACCAGGAGGACTTTGACTTGGATAGCAGACGCGCTATCCGACACTAGCCGCCGACCGCATCGATGATCGGGTGAAGTCCTTTGTCGCGCCATCGATCGCTGGAACGCAGGTGAGCACGGGTGTTGATGAGCAGATGAGGGCTGGCGTAGGTAGAGCGCTAATGTTTTTATCATAGCTCTGACAAGGTCCCGTAGCTAAGTTAGCTTCAATGGCGTCGTTAGCAACAGCATTGCTAGGCTTCGACAGGCGGCACAGCATTAACCGTGTGGTTACAGGTCCAGTGTTTGGTTCGGTGTCTCCTGAGTTAGAGTTTGAGTTTATTTCGAACATGCACGCATACAACATGATAGTAGTATTGTTGATCTTCTGTCTATCCTTCCAGTCAGGGGCTTATTTATTTTGTTTCTATCTGCATTTAAGCACGATTCTATCACGTTAGCTCCGTAGCTAAAGTGCTTCACCGATGTATTGTCGTGGAGATAAAAGTCACTGTGAATGTCCATTTCGCGTTCTCGACTCTCATTTTCGAGAGGATATAGTATCCGAGGTGGTTTGAAATACAAATCCGTGATCCACAATAGAAAAAGGAGAAAGTGTGGAATCCAATGAACCCTTGTACCTAAGATACGGTCAGAGCGAAAAAAGATACGTCCTGCACTGCACTCTAGTCCTTCACTCTCACATTCCTCATCCACAAATCTTTCATCCTCGCTCAAATTAATGGGGTAATCGTCGCTTTCTCGGTCCGAATCGCTCTCGCTGCTGGTGTAAACAATGGGGAAATGTGAGGAGCCCTTCAACCTGCGACGTCACGCTACTTCCGGTACAGGCAAGGCTTTTTTTATCAGCGACCAAAAGTTGCGAACTTTATCGTCGATGTTCTCTACTAAATCCTTTCAACAAAAATATGTCAATATCGCGAAATGATCAAGTATGACACATAGAATGGATCTGCTATCCCCGTTTAAATTAAAAAAAATTAATTTCAGTAGGCCTTTAAAGAAAGTAATACTAAGTGAATATCTATTTTTGGCCTTAAAAATAAACCCTTTACCAAGTACCGTATTTTCCGCACCATAAGGCGCCCCGTGTTATTAGCCGCACGTTTAATGAACGGAATATTTCAAAACTTTGTTTACCTATTAGCCGCCCCGTGCCATTAGCCGCACCTACGCTACGCTAAAGGGAATGTCAACAAAACAGTCAGATAGGTCAGTCAAACTTTAATAATATATTACAAACCAGCGTTCTAACAACTCTGTTCACTCCCAAAATGTAATGTGCAAATGTGCAATCACAAAAATAGTAACACTCAAAATAGTGCAGAGCAATAGCAACATCAATAACTCAACGTTGCTCATACGTTAGTGTCACGCAACACACAAAATAAACATTTAAAGCTCACTTTCTGAAGTTATTACTCATCTACAAATCCCTCGAATTCTTCTTCTTCGGTGTGCTTCACTTGTTTTTTGACACCATCTGTGATGTGGACGCGCATGCAGTCGTAGATCAACAGGAACGGCGCTGCGTGAAAAAAGTCACCCGGTGTCTTCGCGTAAACGTCTATCAACCACTCGCTCATCTTTTCTTCAGCCATCCATCCCTTCGAGTTAGCTTTTATGATGACGCCGGCTGGAAAGTTCTCTTTTGGCAAGGTCTTCCTTTTGAATATCACCGTGGGTGGAAGTTTCTGGCCATTAGCATGGCAAGCTAGAACCACAGTAGGACGACTTCTCATTCCCTGTGGTGCGAATATTCACCGTACGTGTTCCCGTTGTATCCACAGTGCGGTTCACAGGAATATCAAAAGTCAGTGGAACCTTGTACGCGTGTCTCTTAGGAGACATTTTGTTGTCTTTACAGAAAAACAAATGAAATTAAATATCCGCGAGCTTCTTCTTCTACGGGGGCGGGTGCTCACCTTGGCGGTTGCTTACAGTAGAAGAAGAAGCGCTTCCTCTTCTATGGGGGCGGTTGCTTACCGTAGAAGAAGAAGCACTTCCTCTTTTACGGGGACAAAAGATGGCGGCTGTTTACCGTAGTTGCGAGACCTAAACTTTATGAAAATAAATATGAATATTAATCCATATATAAGGCGCACCGGGTTATTAGCCGCACTGTCTGCTTTTGAGAAAAATTGTGGTTTTTAGGTGCGGCTTATGGTGCGGAAAATACGGTACTACAATTACATTGAGTAAGTCATGACTGTCAGTGAACTTTCCTAACCCACATCAAGCTTCATAAACAAACCAATCCTTAAACAAATTTTTTCAACTTCCACCCAAAACGAAGACACAATTTGACAATACTAAAACAAATGCAGGGTGGATTCAGAGAGTCATAATTTGTTTTTTGGCAAGATGGTCGAGTTTAGAAACGGCTTAATCAAGTGAAATTACTCCGAGAACAATGGCAGGTATAAAAAACACTAACCTATTTATTATTAACCGCCTGGAATGGACATATACGTTCTGTAGGTTGAAGTGGAGTGATAATTTTGTTTTTGGTTTTTCATGGCGCAGTAAGTTCAATGATGCTGACACATTTGTTACTGGATGCTTTTTAATACACTTCTATACTGAATATAATTATTTGATAGTTAAGTGTTGTAGACTGCAATGTTGTTCAATTAGGACACGTATTATCTACTGCAAAGGTGTCCAAACTTTTTCCACTGAGGGCCGCACACGGAAAAATTAAAGCATGCGGGGGCCATTTTGATATTTTTCATTTTCAAACCATAACAAAATATATGGATTTTGTTTGTTTTTCACCTTTAGGCCTCCCGGGGACCATAAAGGGTCTAAGTCATTAAAATGTTAAAAACAAGTCAAATTATTTATTTATTTATGTATTTATTTAACACTTACAGTAAATCTCTACAGTATATCAACTTCAGGTTGATATAAAGTTTAAAAAAACAAAAAGGTTTTATGCCTTTTCTGTCAAAGACAACTTAGTTTTTTATAATAAAACTAAAATATGCAGTATTTCCCCCACTGCCCAAAACATTCAGAAAGCAATGTTTGATGTGAAGTAATTAGAGCCTTAAAAAGATCAATAATGCAGGACACCATTGATTTTAATTCATTATTATTTTTGAGTAATCACAGTGAAAAGATAAATAAAATACCATTACATATATTTGGGATCCAAAAGGTGCCCCACTCAGAAAGTGATACATTTTTATTAGTTGTTTTTTTTACTTTCAACACTTAAGTTACGAGCTCAACTTCAGATATATCTGTCCATTTTACGTTTGAACTATTATTTTGTTTGTTTTATGCTCTTTTGTCAAATAAAATGTTGATGTTTTTGTATGGCAACCACACAATATATGCAATATTTCCCACATAAAACATTTTAAAGTGAAATATTTGAAATAATTGGAGCCTTGAATAGGTCAATAATTCATTATAACATAGATTTTTTTTTTTTTTTGGAGCAATGGCAAAAAAAGAAAAATAAAGAGACTAAAGGGGAAAAAAGCCTGCATGGCAGCTTTGTGTCAACATTGCAACTTTTTCTAGTTAGATTTCACCTCATTCCACTTTTTTTAATGTTTTATTTAATTTTTGCAATAGCATTTCCAGAATGTGTGGCGGGCCGGTAAACAATTAGCTGCGGTCCGCAAATGGCCCCCGGGCCGCAGTAGATTCTACTGTATGGTTGGCTTGTGTATCTGACTCTGGAGAAAAACAAAAAACCTGTTACGAGTTTTCCGGAGAGTATTTCCAGGTACCAGTTGTGAGCAGTCCAGGTAGCAAGAATCAGAGCGACGCCAATACAAGAACAACAATACGACATTTTCTTTCTACTTGACCCCGACACTGGTGTGGTTGTGCTCACGTTGTGACGGATGAGCGGACACGTAGGGGAACTTTCCTGCTCTTTTACACATCAACCATAAAAAAGAAAACACAAGCATGACGACGGAAGTATATGGAGTGGAGTAAAAAAATGACAGGCAACAATAGCATCCACTGTCAGACAACGCCACCTCTGTGGATGTTAAAAGCTTTAAGAGCTGATGCCTTGCTGACACTCGCAGCCTCGGGATGTCACACATGCTTGACGACTTGAGAGCGGGCTTCTGTTTTCTTTTATTTATTTATTTTTTTTAACTCCATACGTGGGCGCCGCGCGTCTCCGGGCGGCAAAAGTGACATTTGAGGGGCACTTTACAGAAGCCGGCGTTTGCCTGAAGAGGAGCCTGTATCACCTAAAGAGCCTTTGTCAGTCATCGGAAAGCTGTCACCTTTTCCGGGGGGCCCATACGGTAAAGGGGGGGAAGGGGGCTGACAGCTTGGAATTAATGAGAGGTGCATGACAGCACACCTCACTGCAGCTCTTGTGGACATCCTTTGTCTCAGGAGGACAGAGCGACTTCCTTAGGATGCAGGAGGAGTGATGGATCAGACATGGAGGTGGTCTCTGCTTTGATGTGGAGGACCTAATGAGAAGCGCCAATAAACACCTGTGTGTGTGTGTGTGTGTGTGTGTGTGTGTGTGTGTGTGTGTGTGTGTGTGTGTGTGTGTGTGTGTGTGTGTGTGTGTGTGTGTGTGTGTGTGTGTGTGTGTGTGTGTGTGTGTGTGTGTGTTTGTGTGTGTGCACGTCTCTCCGGTGTGTAATAATCTGTGCCGTGTCCACGTTACACCGGACTTCCGTCAATGTTGCGGCAAGAAGACGAAGAAAGTGAGAGAGGAGGACAGGGACAGCTGCTGTGACATTATCACTCAGTCAGGGTTTTTTTTTTTTACACCTTTTTTCGTGCATAAACGGCGTTGACACAGAACAGGACGACTCGTGTTGTCTTTGAAGGCGCCGTCATTTCAGTAACGGAAGCGGAATGATGACATGCTCAAGTTAAAGTACCACTGATAGTCACACACACACTAGGAGTGGTGAAATTACCCTCTGCATTTGACCCATCCCCATGTTCCACCATCTGAGAGGTGAGGGGAGCAGTGAGCAGCAGCGGTAGCCGCGCTCGGGAATCATTTTGGTGATTTAACCCCCAATTCCAACCCTTGATGCTGAGTGCCAAGCAGGGAGGCAATGGGTCCCATTTTTATAGTCTTTGGTATGACTCGGCCGGGGTTTGAACTCACGACCTACCGATGTCAGGGCGGACACACACAAGTTACAGGACCTGTAGGTTCAGGCACGTGAAATTTCCGCAAAAACGCGGAAATCCGTGTTTTTAAACATTAATTTTCACGTCAAAATATCACCTGCGCGTTTTTTAATGAAGCATCAACAAAAATACAATCTAAATTTGTTTAAAGCTCTCCTCAGCCACAGTTACTTGCTGTTTGTCTTTCCCCAAACACTGCACTGAGTTGCACGACAAGCTAACATGGAGACCAGCTGCTGGGTCTCTGCCACTCCACAGTCCGTTTGGAGAGACTGGAGGAGATGAGGATGAAGAGGCAGGGCTGCGGAGCTGGCGCTGAGCGCCGGGACGGACAAGTTTCACAGTGTCTTGGCTGAATGAGCAGGTATGGGACACCTCTGTGTCCTTGGACGTATCCTCGCTCATCCATGCGGACTGGACACTGGCTGAGAATTGGTGGGCGGCCGAGGGTGGAGTCGGCTCTCTTGGTTGCTTTGTTGGGTCTGCTCCTCTCTCTGGCCATGCTCCCCCCACCCCAGCAGACGATGGCGTGTTTTATTTTATTTATTTATTTATTTATTTTGTGGCTGTGTAGAAGTGGCTGGTTGCATCAGCTCTGCTCTTTTAATGTCTTTAATGTCCTTTTGTGTTCTTTGATGTTTCCCTCTTATACACATGTTTGTGTGCTATGACTATGAGGTTTTTTTTCCCTTGGCCTCAGTCTGGACCTCCTCTGCAGGGGTCCAGACTTAGACTGAATTTTTTAAATTTTTCTGATTCTGACTCTGATTCTGATTAGCAGTAAAATAGACAGCCGTCAACGTTGTGACACTGATAGCGAACGGAGGTGACAACAAGTAAGCTAGCTACATGGTTAGCTAACTAGCAAGCTTGTTTCAGTGCTCCAAAATGAAAAGAACGAAAACGTTATCACCGTGGTTGAGAAAACCTTGCATACATGTCACCTCCGTTCACTCTCCGAGCCACAACATTGACGGCTGTCTACTTTGCTACTAATCATTTTTGGATGATTACAATCCGAACACTGTTAGTTCCAAACCAGATGTAGTTCTAGAGCAGGGGCGTCAAACTTGTTTTCTTCGAGGGCCACATCGCAGTCATGGCTGCCCTCAGAGGGCCGCTTGTAATAGTGAATGTAAGAATATTAGACTTAGACTAGACTTAGACTTCCTTTTTATTGTCATTCAAATTTGAACTTTACAGTACAGATAAGAACGAAATTTTGTTACATAAGCTCATGGTAGTGCAGGATAAAAAAGCAATAAGGTGCAGATATAAATAAATAAATAGGTTACTGTACAGATAAATATATTGCACTTTTTCCACATGCGTCCACGTTTATGGATGTATGTTATATTGTCTTTTTTCCAGCGAATTAAACCATTTTGGGGGGAGTTGAGGGGATAGTTTAATTATGATGTGTTCAAGAGACTTACGGCCTAAAGGAAGAAGCTGTTACAGAACCTGGGGGTTCTGCTTCGGAGGCTGCGGAACCTCTTTCTAGAGTCCAGCAGTGAAAACAGTCCATGGTGGGGGTGGGAGGAGTCTCTGCAGATTTTCTGAGCTCTGGTCAGGCTGCGGCTTTTTGCGATCTCCTGGATAGGTGGAAGAGGAGTCCTGATGATCTTTTCC